>NW_026527418.1:0-46798 GCF_022682495.2 Desmodus rotundus | reverse complement strand
CCTGCCCTCTGCCTGCCGGGTCCCGCGTCTTGGCCCGAAACCGGCCAGCGGCGGCTCTGACAAATGCCATCTCCTGGGGGCCTCCCCCCTGTTCCTCCATCCGTAAGGGGCGACCCCCTTACGGATGGAGGAACAGGGGGATCTTCGCAGTGGGGCGGTCGGGACGGAGGGGTCTGCGCGCCTCCAGCCACTTAGCCCAGTGACGCGCAGCCCGGGCCCAGAGTTCCAAGCTCCATGGAGGCAGGGGGCCTCTTATCACGGGAAGCAGGTGTCTCGCGGGGCTCCAGGGACGGCGTGGGCACTCTCTAGGCGAGAGAGGGTGCCCGTGCCCCGAGAGAGCCCCGGCGAGAGCCCGAGGCCTGGCCGCAGAGGCTGCCGTTGCCTCCCCCGGGCTCCTACCATGGGGCCTGGCCCTGCTCTCCCGAGGCCCTGGTTCGCCGCAGGTGAATGCCTTTTGCGGACGCCAAGGACAGGAGGCCGCCGATTCCCTCACAGAGGTGGGGGTTCGAGCTCTGGGGGACTGAGGTCGCAGCGGTCTCACTCCATTTTTGGGTGCTTCTGCACAGACTGGAGGGTTGAAGCGGCTGGGCCCAAGTCTGCCGCCTTGTGGCAGGGTGGGGGCGTTGCAGGCGAAGCAAGGCTCTTAGCCTCCCAGGCGGGGCACAGGCCAGACTCCCCACAGGAGAACAGGTCCGTTGAGGAGGGTCCCGCCAGCCCGCCCGCCCGCCCGCCGGGACCCGCTCCACCTGGCGCGGAACCGTGGCCGGCCCCTCTTCCCGGCCCCAGGTCCCTAGTTCTTCCCTGGCACTCTGCCTCTGCGGGGGTGGGAGAGCTGCTGGGAAGTGTGGTCCACGGGAAAACGCACGGTCCTCTGGATGGCAGGGAGGGCTTCCGTTAACTCTGACACCAGCCCAGGGACCCTGTGAACCTGGCCTGATATCTCAAGGGGGGGGGGGCACGTTGCCCGGAGGGAGGCTTGTGGTGGGGGGGCCTGCTTGCGCCTGCGCGGCCCCGCCTCTTGGCCCGTAAACCACCCAGCCGCGGCTCGGACAAAAGCCATCTCCTGGGCGCCTCCCCCCTGTTCTTCCATCCGTAAAGGGGGACCCCTGTACGGATGGAAGAACAGGGGGATCTTCGCAGTGGCGGGGGACGGGACGGAGGGGTCTGCGGGTTTGCCGCCACGTAGGCCAGTTGCTCGCACCACGGCCCCCTGTGTCCGTGCTCCATGGAGGAGGTGGGCCGCTTATGGCGGGATGCAGGCGTCCTGCGGGGCTCAAGGGACGGCGTGGGCACTCCCCGGGCGAGAGAGGGCACCCGGGAAAATGCCCAGCCCTGGCCCCCGTGGCTCCAGTGGCCTCCCTAGGCTCCTGCCGTGGGGCCTGGTCCCGCTCACCTGGGCCCAGGTTCTCCGCAGGTGAATGCCTTTTGCGGACAGCAAGGACCACAGGCCGCGGATGCCTTCACGGGGAGGGGGGTTCGAGCTCTGTGGGACCCGGGTCCCAGCGGACACAGTCCCTTCTCGCGAAGTCCAGCCCAGACTTTAGAGAGTAGAAGCGTCTCGGTGCAGGTTTGCCGCCTCGGGGCAGGGTGGGGCCGTTTGAGCCAAGAAAGACTCTCAGCCCCCCAGGCAGGTCTCAGGCCCGAGTCCCCCCGGGAGACGGGGTCCCTGGGCGTGGGTCCGGCCCGCCCGGGCCCCTGCCCACCAGGCGCGGAACCCTGGCCCGCCCCTCATCGAGGCCCCGGGGCCCTAGTTCTTCCCCGGCACTCTGCCTCTGCCGGGGTGGGAGACGCGCTGGCACTTGTGGTCCACGGGAAAAGGAACGCACCTCTGGGTGGCGGGCAGAGCTTCCAGTTCCACGGACAGGACCCCAGGGACTCTGTGAAGCAGGCCTGATATGTCCAGGGTGGGGCCCGTTGCCCCGAGGGAGGCTTCTGGTGGGGCTGCCTGCCCTCTGCCTGCCGGGTCCCGCGTCTTGGCCCGAAACCGGCCAGCGGCGGCTCTGACAAATGCCATCTCCTGGGGGCCTCCCCCCTGTTCCTCCATCCGTAAGGGGCGACCCCCTTACGGATGGAGGAACAGGGGGATCTTCGCAGTGGGGCGGTCGGGACGGAGGGGGTCTGCGCGCCTCCAGCCACTTAGCCCAGTGACGCGCAGCCCGGGCCCAGAGTTCCAAGCTCCATGGAGGCAGGGGGCCTCTTATCACGGGAAGCAGGTGTCTCGCGGGGCTCCAGGGACGGCGTGGGCACTCTCTAGGCGAGAGAGGGTGCCCGTGCCCCGAGAGAGCCCCGGCGAGAGCCCGAGGCCTGGCCGCAGAGGCTGCCGTTGCCTCCCCCGGGCTCCTACCATGGGGCCTGGCCCTGCTCTCCCGAGGCCCTGGTTCGCCGCAGGTGAATGCCTTTTGCGGACGCCAAGGACAGGAGGCCGCCGATTCCCTCACAGAGGTGGGGGTTCGAGCTCTGGGGGACTGAGGTCGCAGCGGTCTCACTCCATTTTTGGGTGCTTCTGCACAGACTGGAGGGTTGAAGCGGCTGGGCCCAAGTCTGCCGCCTTGTGGCAGGGTGGGGGCGTTGCAGGCGAAGCAAGGCTCTTAGCCTCCCAGGCGGGGCACAGGCCAGACTCCCCACAGGAGAACAGGTCCGTGGACGAGGGTCCCGCCCGCCCTTCCGCCCGCCCGCCGGGACCCGCTCCACCTGGCGCGGAACCGTGGCCGGCCCCTCTTCCCGGCCCCAGGTCCCTAGTTCTTCCCTGGCACTCTGCCTCTGCGGGGGTGGGGAGAGCTGCTGGGAAGTGTGGTCCACGGGAAAACGCACGGTCCTCTGGATGGCAGGGAGGGCTTCCGTTAACTCTGACACCAGCCCAGGGACCCTGTGAACCTGGCCTGATATCTCAAGGGGGGGGGGGCACGTTGCCCGGAGGGAGGCTTGTGGTGGGGGGGCCTGCTTGCGCCTGCGCGGCCCCGCCTCTTGGCCCGTAAACCACCCAGCCGCGGCTCGGACAAAAGCCATCTCCTGGGCGCCTCCCCCCTGTTCTTCCATCCGTAAAGGGGGACCCCTGTACGGATGGAAGAACAGGGGGATCTTCGCAGTGGCGGGGACGGGACGGAGGGGTCTGCGGGTTTGCCGCCACGTAGGCCAGTTGCTCGCACCACGGCCCCCTGTGTCCGTGCTCCATGGAGGAGGTGGGCCGCTTATGGCGGGATGCAGGCGTCCTGCGGGGCTCAAGGGACGGCGTGGGCACTCCCCGGGCGAGAGAGGGCACCCGGGAATATGCCCCGCCCTGGCCCCCGTGGCTCCAGTGGCCTCCCTAGGCTCCTGCCGTGGGGCCTGGTCCCGCTCACCTGGGCCCAGGTTCTCCGCAGGTGAATGCCTTTTGCGGACAGCAAGGACCACAGGCCGCGGATGCCTTCACGGGAGGGGGGTTCGAGCTCTGTGGGACCCGGGTCCCAGCGGACACAGTCCCTTCTCGCGAAGTCCAGCCCAGACTTTAGAGAGTAGAAGCGTCTCGGTGCAGGTTTGCCGCCTCGGGGCAGGGTGGGGCCGTTTGAGCCAAGAAAGACTCTCAGCCCCCCAGGCAGGTCTCAGGCCCGAGTCCCCCCGGGAGACGGGGTCCCTGGGCGTGGGTCCGGCCCGCCCGGGCCCCTGCCCACCAGGCGCGGAACCCTGGCCCGCCCCTCATCGAGGCCCCGGGGCCCTAGTTCTTCCCCGGCACTCTGCCTCTGCCGGGGTGGGAGACGCGCTGGCAAGTGTGGTCCACGGGAAAAGGAACGGACCTCTGGGTGGCGGGCAGAGCTTCCAGTTCCACGGACAGGACCCCAGGGACTCTGTGAAGCAGGCCTGATATGTCCAGGGTGGGGCCCGTTGCCCCGAGGGAGGCTTCTGGTGGGGCTGCCTGCCCTCTGCCTGCCGGGTCCCGCGTCTTGGCCCGAAACCGGCCAGCGGCGGCTCTGACAAATGCCATCTCCTGGGGGCCTCCCCCCTGTTCCTCCATCCGTAAGGGGCGACCCCCTTACGGATGGAGGAACAGGGGGATCTTCGCAGTGGGGCGGTCGGGACGGAGGGGTCTGCGCGCCTCCAGCCACTTAGCCCAGTGACGCGCAGCCCGGGCCCAGAGTTCCAAGCTCCATGGAGGCAGGGGGCCTCTTATCACGGGAAGCAGGTGTCTCGCGGGGCTCCAGGGACGGCGTGGGCACTCTCTAGGCGAGAGAGGGTGCCCGTGCCCCGAGAGAGCCCCGGCGAGAGCCCGAGGCCTGGCCGCAGAGGCTGCCGTTGCCTCCCCCGGGCTCCTACCATGGGGCCTGGCCCTGCTCTCCCGAGGCCCTGGTTCGCCGCAGGTGAATGCCTTTTGCGGACGCCAAGGACAGGAGGCCGCCGATTCCCTCACAGAGGTGGGGGTTCGAGCTCTGGGGGACTGAGGTCGCAGCGGTCTCACTCCATTTTTGGGTGCTTCTGCACAGACTGGAGGGTTGAAGCGGCTGGGCCCAAGTCTGCCGCCTTGTGGCAGGGTGGGGGCGTTGCAGGCGAAGCAAGGCTCTTAGCCTCCCAGGCGGGGCACAGGCCAGACTCCCCACAGGAGAACAGGTCCGTTGAGGAGGGTCCCGCCAGCCCGCCCGCCCGCCCGCCGGGACCCGCTCCACCTGGCGCGGAACCGTGGCCGGCCCCTCTTCCCGGCCCCAGGTCCCTAGTTCTTCCCTGGCACTCTGCCTCTGCGGGGGTGGGAGAGCTGCTGGGAAGTGTGGTCCACGGGAAAACGCACGGTCCTCTGGATGGCAGGGAGGGCTTCCGTTAACTCTGACACCAGCCCAGGGACCCTGTGAACCTGGCCTGATATCTCAAGGGGGGGTGGGGGGGCACGTTGCCCGGAGGGATGCTTGTGGTGGGGGGGCCTGCTTGCGCCTGCGCGGCCCCGCCTCTTGGCCCGTAAACCACCCGCCCGCGGCTCAGACATAAGCCATCTCCTGGGCGCCTCCCCCCTGTTCTTCCATCCGTAAAGGGGGACCCCTTTACGGATGGAAGAACAGGGGGATCTTCGCAGTGGCGGGGACGGGACGGAGGGGTCTGCGGGTTTGCCGCCACGTAGGCCAGTTACTCGCACCCCGGCCCCCTGTGTCCGTGCTCCATGGAGGAGGTGGGACGCTTATGGCGGGATGCAGGCCTCCTGCGGGGCTCAAGGGACGGCGTGGGCGCTCCCCGGGCGAGAGAGGGCACCCGGGACCCGAGAGAGCACCCGGGAAAATGCCCAGCCCTGGCCCCCGTGGCTCCAGTGGCCTCCCTAGGCTCCTGCCGTGGGGCCTGGTCCCGCTCACCTGGGCCCAGGTTCTCCGCAGGTGAATGCCTTTTGCGGACAGCAAGGACCACAGGCCGCGGATGCCTTCACGGGGAGGGGGGTTCGAGCTCTGTGGGACCCGGGTCCCAGCGGACACAGTCCCTTCTCGCGAAGTCCAGCCCAGACTTTAGAGAGTAGAAGCGTCTCGGTGCAGGTTTGCCGCCTCGGGGCAGGGTGGGGCCGTTTGAGCCAAGAAAGACTCTCAGCCCCCCAGGCAGGTCTCAGGCCCGAGTCCCCCCGGGAGACGGGGTCCCTGGGCGTGGGTCCGGCCCGCCCGGGCCCCTGCCCACCAGGCGCGGAACCCTGGCCCGCCCCTCATCGAGGCCCCGGGGCCCTAGTTCTTCCCCGGCACTCTGCCTCTGCCGGGGTGGGAGACGCGCTGGCACTTGTGGTCCACGGGAAAAGGAACGCACCTCTGGGTGGCGGGCAGAGCTTCCAGTTCCACGGACAGGACCCCAGGGACTCTGTGAAGCAGGCCTGATATGTCCAGGGTGGGGCCCGTTGCCCCGAGGGAGGCTTCTGGTGGGGCTGCCTGCCCTCTGCCTGCCGGGTCCCGCGTCTTGGCCCGAAACCGGCCAGCGGCGGCTCTGACAAATGCCATCTCCTGGGGGCCTCCCCCCTGTTCCTCCATCCGTAAGGGGCGACCCCCTTACGGATGGAGGAACAGGGGGATCTTCGCAGTGGGGCGGTCGGGACGGAGGGGTCTGCGCGCCTCCAGCCACTTAGCCCAGTGACGCGCAGCCCGGGCCCAGAGTTCCAAGCTCCATGGAGGCAGGGGGCCTCTTATCACGGGAAGCAGGTGTCTCGCGGGGCTCCAGGGACGGCGTGGGCACTCTCTAGGCGAGAGAGGGTGCCCGTGCCCCGAGAGAGCCCCGGCGAGAGCCCGAGGCCTGGCCGCAGAGGCTGCCGTTGCCTCCCCCGGGCTCCTACCATGGGGCCTGGCCCTGCTCTCCCGAGGCCCTGGTTCGCCGCAGGTGAATGCCTTTTGCGGACGCCAAGGACAGGAGGCCGCCGATTCCCTCACAGAGGTGGGGGTTCGAGCTCTGGGGGACTGAGGTCGCAGCGGTCTCACTCCATTTTTGGGTGCTTCTGCACAGACTGGAGGGTTGAAGCGGCTGGGCCCAAGTCTGCCGCCTTGTGGCAGGGTGGGGGCGTTGCAGGCGAAGCAAGGCTCTTAGCCTCCCAGGCGGGGCACAGGCCAGACTCCCCACAGGAGAACAGGTCCGTGGACGAGGGTCCCGCCCGCCCTTCCGCCCGCCCGCCGGGACCCGCTCCACCTGGCGCGGAACCGTGGCCGGCCCCTCTTCCCGGCCCCAGGTCCCTAGTTCTTCCCTGGCACTCTGCCTCTGCGGGGGTGGGAGAGCTGCTGGGAAGTGTGGTCCACGGGAAAACGCACGGTCCTCTGGATGGCAGGGAGGGCTTCCGTTAACTCTGACACCAGCCCAGGGACCCTGTGAACCTGGCCTGATATCTCAAGGGGGGGGGGGCACGTTGCCCGGAGGGAGGCTTGTGGTGGGGGGGCCTGCTTGCGCCTGCGCGGCCCCGCCTCTTGGCCCGTAAACCACCCAGCCGCGGCTCGGACAAAAGCCATCTCCTGGGCGCCTCCCCCCTGTTCTTCCATCCGTAAAGGGGGACCCCTGTACGGATGGAAGAACAGGGGGATCTTCGCAGTGGCGGGGACGGGACGGAGGGGTCTGCGGGTTTGCCGCCACGTAGGCCAGTTGCTCGCACCACGGCCCCCTGTGTCCGTGCTCCATGGAGGAGGTGGGCCGCTTATGGCGGGATGCAGGCGTCCTGCGGGGCTCAAGGGACGGCGTGGGCACTCCCCGGGCGAGAGAGGGCACCCGGGAATATGCCCCGCCCTGGCCCCCGTGGCTCCAGTGGCCTCCCTAGGCTCCTGCCGTGGGGCCTGGTCCCGCTCACCTGGGCCCAGGTTCTCCGCAGGTGAATGCCTTTTGCGGACAGCAAGGACCACAGGCCGCGGATGCCTTCACGGGAGGGGGGTTCGAGCTCTGTGGGACCCGGGTCCCAGCGGACACAGTCCCTTCTCGCGAAGTCCAGCCCAGACTTTAGAGAGTAGAAGCGTCTCGGTGCAGGTTTGCCGCCTCGGGGCAGGGTGGGGCCGTTTGAGCCAAGAAAGACTCTCAGCCCCCCAGGCAGGTCTCAGGCCCGAGTCCCCCCGGGAGACGGGGTCCCTGGGCGTGGGTCCGGCCCGCCCGGGCCCCTGCCCACCAGGCGCGGAACCCTGGCCCGCCCCTCATCGAGGCCCCGGGGCCCTAGTTCTTCCCCGGCACTCTGCCTCTGCCGGGGTGGGAGACGCGCTGGCAAGTGTGGTCCACGGGAAAAGGAACGGACCTCTGGGTGGCGGGCAGAGCTTCCAGTTCCACGGACAGGACCCCAGGGACTCTGTGAAGCAGGCCTGATATGTCCAGGGTGGGGCCCGTTG
Organism: Desmodus rotundus; assembly: GCF_022682495.2. NCBI lineage: Eukaryota > Metazoa > Chordata > Mammalia > Chiroptera > Phyllostomidae > Desmodus > Desmodus rotundus. The sequence continues at coordinate 39,029 of NW_026527418.1, read as the reverse complement.
CCCCGAGGGAGGCTTCTGGTGGGGCTGCCTGCCCTCTGCCTGCCGGGTCCCGCGTCTTGGCCCGAAACCGGCCAGCGGCGGCTCTGACAAATGCCATCTCCTGGGGGCCTCCCCCCTGTTCCTCCATCCGTAAGGGGCGACCCCCTTACGGATGGAGGAACAGGGGGATCTTCGCAGTGGGGCGGTCGGGACGGAGGGGTCTGCGCGCCTCCAGCCACTTAGCCCAGTGACGCGCAGCCCGGGCCCAGAGTTCCAAGCTCCATGGAGGCAGGGGGCCTCTTATCACGGGAAGCAGGTGTCTCGCGGGGCTCCAGGGACGGCGTGGGCACTCTCTAGGCGAGAGAGGGTGCCCGTGCCCCGAGAGAGCCCCGGCGAGAGCCCGAGGCCTGGCCGCAGAGGCTGCCGTTGCCTCCCCCGGGCTCCTACCATGGGGCCTGGCCCTGCTCTCCCGAGGCCCTGGTTCGCCGCAGGTGAATGCCTTTTGCGGACGCCAAGGACAGGAGGCCGCCGATTCCCTCACAGAGGTGGGGGTTCGAGCTCTGGGGGACTGAGGTCGCAGCGGTCTCACTCCATTTTTGGGTGCTTCTGCACAGACTGGAGGGTTGAAGCGGCTGGGCCCAAGTCTGCCGCCTTGTGGCAGGGTGGGGGCGTTGCAGGCGAAGCAAGGCTCTTAGCCTCCCAGGCGGGGCACAGGCCAGACTCCCCACAGGAGAACAGGTCCGTTGAGGAGGGTCCCGCCAGCCCGCCCGCCCGCCCGCCGGGACCCGCTCCACCTGGCGCGGAACCGTGGCCGGCCCCTCTTCCCGGCCCCAGGTCCCTAGTTCTTCCCTGGCACTCTGCCTCTGCGGGGGTGGGAGAGCTGCTGGGAAGTGTGGTCCACGGGAAAACGCACGGTCCTCTGGATGGCAGGGAGGGCTTCCGTTAACTCTGACACCAGCCCAGGGACCCTGTGAACCTGGCCTGATATCTCAAGGGGGGGTGGGGGGGCACGTTGCCCGGAGGGATGCTTGTGGTGGGGGGGCCTGCTTGCGCCTGCGCGGCCCCGCCTCTTGGCCCGTAAACCACCCGCCCGCGGCTCAGACATAAGCCATCTCCTGGGCGCCTCCCCCCTGTTCTTCCATCCGTAAAGGGGGACCCCTTTACGGATGGAAGAACAGGGGGATCTTCGCAGTGGCGGGGACGGGACGGAGGGGTCTGCGGGTTTGCCGCCACGTAGGCCAGTTACTCGCACCCCGGCCCCCTGTGTCCGTGCTCCATGGAGGAGGTGGGACGCTTATGGCGGGATGCAGGCCTCCTGCGGGGCTCAAGGGACGGCGTGGGCGCTCCCCGGGCGAGAGAGGGCACCCGGGACCCGAGAGAGCACCCGGGAAAATGCCCAGCCCTGGCCCCCGTGGCTCCAGTGGCCTCCCTAGGCTCCTGCCGTGGGGCCTGGTCCCGCTCACCTGGGCCCAGGTTCTCCGCAGGTGAATGCCTTTTGCGGACAGCAAGGACCACAGGCCGCGGATGCCTTCACGGGGAGGGGGGTTCGAGCTCTGTGGGACCCGGGTCCCAGCGGACACAGTCCCTTCTCGCGAAGTCCAGCCCAGACTTTAGAGAGTAGAAGCGTCTCGGTGCAGGTTTGCCGCCTCGGGGCAGGGTGGGGCCGTTTGAGCCAAGAAAGACTCTCAGCCCCCCAGGCAGGTCTCAGGCCCGAGTCCCCCCGGGAGACGGGGTCCCTGGGCGTGGGTCCGGCCCGCCCGGGCCCCTGCCCACCAGGCGCGGAACCCTGGCCCGCCCCTCATCGAGGCCCCGGGGCCCTAGTTCTTCCCCGGCACTCTGCCTCTGCCGGGGTGGGAGACGCGCTGGCACTTGTGGTCCACGGGAAAAGGAACGGACCTCTGGGTGGCGGGCAGAGCTTCCAGTTCCACGGACAGGACCCCAGGGACTCTGTGAAGCAGGCCTGATATGTCCAGGGTGGGGCCCGTTGCCCCGAGGGAGGCTTCTGGTGGGGCTGCCTGCCCTCTGCCTGCCGGGTCCCGCGTCTTGGCCCGAAACCGGCCAGCGGCGGCTCTGACAAATGCCATCTCCTGGGGGCCTCCCCCCTGTTCCTCCATCCGTAAGGGGCGACCCCCTTACGGATGGAGGAACAGGGGGATCTTCGCAGTGGGGCGGTCGGGACGGAGGGGTCTGCGCGCCTCCAGCCACTTAGCCCAGTGACGCGCAGCCCGGGCCCAGAGTTCCAAGCTCCATGGAGGCAGGGGGCCTCTTATCACGGGAAGCAGGTGTCTCGCGGGGCTCCAGGGACGGCGTGGGCACTCTCTAGGCGAGAGAGGGTGCCCGTGCCCCGAGAGAGCCCCGGCGAGAGCCCGAGGCCTGGCCGCAGAGGCTGCCGTTGCCTCCCCCGGGCTCCTACCATGGGGCCTGGCCCTGCTCTCCCGAGGCCCTGGTTCGCCGCAGGTGAATGCCTTTTGCGGACGCCAAGGACAGGAGGCCGCCGATTCCCTCACAGAGGTGGGGGTTCGAGCTCTGGGGGACTGAGGTCGCAGCGGTCTCACTCCATTTTTGGGTGCTTCTGCACAGACTGGAGGGTTGAAGCGGCTGGGCCCAAGTCTGCCGCCTTGTGGCAGGGTGGGGGCGTTGCAGGCGAAGCAAGGCTCTTAGCCTCCCAGGCGGGGCACAGGCCAGACTCCCCACAGGAGAACAGGTCCGTGGACGAGGGTCCCGCCCGCCCTTCCGCCCGCCCGCCGGGACCCGCTCCACCTGGCGCGGAACCGTGGCCGGCCCCTCTTCCCGGCCCCAGGTCCCTAGTTCTTCCCTGGCACTCTGCCTCTGCGGGGGTGGGAGAGCTGCTGGGAAGTGTGGTCCACGGGAAAACGCACGGTCCTCTGGATGGCAGGGAGGGCTTCCGTTAACTCTGACACCAGCCCAGGGACCCTGTGAACCTGGCCTGATATCTCAAGGGGGGGGGGGCACGTTGCCCGGAGGGAGGCTTGTGGTGGGGGGGCCTGCTTGCGCCTGCGCGGCCCCGCCTCTTGGCCCGTAAACCACCCAGCCGCGGCTCGGACAAAAGCCATCTCCTGGGCGCCTCCCCCCTGTTCTTCCATCCGTAAAGGGGGACCCCGGTACGGATGGAAGAACAGGGGGATCTTCGCAGTGGCGGGGACGGGACGGAGGGGTCTGCGGGTTTGCCGCCACGTAGGCCAGTTGCTCGCACCACGGCCCCCTGTGTCCGTGCTCCATGGAGGAGGTGGGCCGCTTATGGCGGGATGCAGGCGTCCTGCGGGGCTCAAGGGACGGCGTGGGCACTCCCCGGGCGAGAGAGGGCACCCGGGAAAATGCCCAGCCCTGGCCCCCGTGGTTCCAGTGGCCTCCCTAGGCTCCTGCCGTGGGGCCTGGTCCCGCTCACCTGGGCCCAGGTTCTCCGCAGGTGAATGCCTTTTGCGGACAGCAAGGACCACAGGCCGCGGATGCCTTCACGGGGAGGGGGGTTCGAGCTCTGTGGGACCCGGGTCCCAGCGGACACAGTCCCTTCTCGCGAAGTCCAGCCCAGACTTTAGAGAGTAGAAGCGTCTCGGTGCAGGTTTGCCGCCTCGGGGCAGGGTGGGGCCGTTTGAGCCAAGAAAGACTCTCAGCCCCCCAGGCAGGTCTCAGGCCCGAGTCCCCCCGGGAGACGGGGTCCCTGGGCGTGGGTCCGGCCCGCCCGGGCCCCTGCCCACCAGGCGCGGAACCCTGGCCCGCCCCTCATCGAGGCCCCGGGGCCCTAGTTCTTCCCCGGCACTCTGCCTCTGCCGGGGTGGGAGACGCGCTGGCACTTGTGGTCCACGGGAAAAGGAACGGACCTCTGGGTGGCGGGCAGAGCTTCCAGTTCCACGGACAGGACCCCAGGGACTCTGTGAAGCAGGCCTGATATGTCCAGGGTGGGGCCCGTTGCCCCGAGGGAGGCTTCTGGTGGGGCTGCCTGCCCTCTGCCTGCCGGGTCCCGCGTCTTGGCCCGAAACCGGCCAGCGGCGGCTCTGACAAATGCCATCTCCTGGGGGCCTCCCCCCTGTTCCTCCATCCGTAAGGGGCGACCCCCTTACGGATGGAGGAACAGGGGGATCTTCGCAGTGGGGCGGTCGGGACGGAGGGGTCTGCGCGCCTCCAGCCACTTAGCCCAGTGACCCGCAGCCCGGCCCCAGAGTTCCAAGCTCCATGGAGGCAGGGGGCCTCTTATCACGGGAAGCAGGTGTCTCGCGGGGCTCCAGGGACGGCGTGGGCACTCTCTAGGCGAGAGAGGGTGCCCGTGCCCCGAGAGAGCCCCGGCGAGAGCCCGAGGCCTGGCCGCAGAGGCTGCCGTTGCCTCCCCCGGGCTCCTACCATGGGGCCTGGCCCTGCTCTCCCGAGGCCCTGGTTCGCCGCAGGTGAATGCCTTTTGCGGACGCCAAGGACAGGAGGCCGCCGATTCCCTCACAGAGGTGGGGGTTCGAGCTCTGGGGGACTGAGGTCGCAGCGGTCTCACTCCATTTTTGGGTGCTTCTGCACAGACTGGAGGGTTGAAGCGGCTGGGCCCAAGTCTGCCGCCTTGTGGCAGGGTGGGGGCGTTGCAGGCGAAGCAAGGCTCTTAGCCTCCCAGGCGGGGCACAGGCCAGACTCCCCACAGGAGAACAGGTCCGTGGACGAGGGTCCCGCCCGCCCTTCCGCCCGCCCGCCGGGACCCGCTCCACCTGGCGCGGAACCGTGGCCGGCCCCTCTTCCCGGCCCCAGGTCCCTAGTTCTTCCCTGGCACTCTGCCTCTGCGGGGGTGGGAGAGCTGCTGGGAAGTGTGGTCCACGGGAAAACGCACGGTCCTCTGGATGGCAGGGAGGGCTTCCGTTAACTCTGACACCAGCCCAGGGACCCTGTGAACCTGGCCTGATATCTCAAGGGGGGGGGGGCACGTTGCCCGGAGGGAGGCTTGTGGTGGGGGGGCCTGCTTGCGCCTGCGCGGCCCCGCCTCTTGGCCCGTAAACCACCCAGCCGCGGCTCGGACAAAAGCCATCTCCTGGGCGCCTCCCCCCTGTTCTTCCATCCGTAAAGGGGGACCCCTGTACGGATGGAAGAACAGGGGGATCTTCGCAGTGGCGGGGACGGGACGGAGGGGTCTGCGGGTTTGCCGCCACGTAGGCCAGTTGCTCGCACCACGGCCCCCTGTGTCCGTGCTCCATGGAGGAGGTGGGCCGCTTATGGCGGGATGCAGGCGTCCTGCGGGGCTCAAGGGACGGCGTGGGCACTCCCCGGGCGAGAGAGGGCACCCGGGAAAATGCCCAGCCCTGGCCCCCGTGGCTCCAGTGGCCTCCCTAGGCTCCTGCCGTGGGGCCTGGTCCCGCTCACCTGGGCCCAGGTTCTCCGCAGGTGAATGCCTTTTGCGGACAGCAAGGACCACAGGCCGCGGATGCCTTCACGGGGAGGGGGGTTCGAGCTCTGTGGGACCCGGGTCCCAGCGGACACAGTCCCTTCTCGCGAAGTCCAGCCCAGACTTTAGAGAGTAGAAGCGTCTCGGTGCAGGTTTGCCGCCTCGGGGCAGGGTGGGGCCGTTTGAGCCAAGAAAGACTCTCAGCCCCCCAGGCAGGTCTCAGGCCCGAGTCCCCCCGGGAGACGGGGTCCCTGGGCGTGGGTCCGGCCCGCCCGGGCCCCTGCCCACCAGGCGCGGAACCCTGGCCCGCCCCTCATCGAGGCCCCGGGGCCCTAGTTCTTCCCCGGCACTCTGCCTCTGCCGGGGTGGGAGACGCGCTGGCACTTGTGGTCCACGGGAAAAGGAACGGACCTCTGGGTGGCGGGCAGAGCTTCCAGTTCCACGGACAGGACCCCAGGGACTCTGTGAAGCAGGCCTGATATGTCCAGGGTGGGGCCCGTTGCCCCGAGGGAGGCTTCTGGTGGGGCTGCCTGCCCTCTGCCTGCCGGGTCCCGCGTCTTGGCCCGAAACCGGCCAGCGGCGGCTCTGACAAATGCCATCTCCTGGGGGCCTCCCCCCTGTTCCTCCATCCGTAAGGGGCGACCCCCTTACGGATGGAGGAACAGGGGGATCTTCGCAGTGGGGCGGTCGGGACGGAGGGGTCTGCGCGCCTCCAGCCACTTAGCCCAGTGACGCGCAGCCCGGGCCCAGAGTTCCAAGCTCCATGGAGGCAGGGGGCCTCTTATCACGGGAAGCAGGTGTCTCGCGGGGCTCCAGGGACGGCGTGGGCACTCTCTAGGCGAGAGAGGGTGCCCGTGCCCCGAGAGAGCCCCGGCGAGAGCCCGAGGCCTGGCCGCAGAGGCTGCCGTTGCCTCCCCCGGGCTCCTACCATGGGGCCTGGCCCTGCTCTCCCGAGGCCCTGGTTCGCCGCAGGTGAATGCCTTTTGCGGACGCCAAGGACAGGAGGCCGCCGATTCCCTCACAGAGGTGGGGGTTCGAGCTCTGGGGGACTGAGGTCGCAGCGGTCTCACTCCATTTTTGGGTGCTTCTGCACAGACTGGAGGGTTGAAGCGGCTGGGCCCAAGTCTGCCGCCTTGTGGCAGGGTGGGGGCGTTGCAGGCGAAGCAAGGCTCTTAGCCTCCCAGGCGGGGCACAGGCCAGACTCCCCACAGGAGAACAGGTCCGTGGACGAGGGTCCCGCCCGCCCGCCCGCCCGCCGGGACCCGCTCCACCTGGCGCGGAACCGTGGCCGGCCCCTCTTCCCGGCCCCAGGTCCCTAGTTCTTCCCTGGCACTCTGCCTCTGCGGGGGTGGGAGAGCTGCTGGGAAGTGTGGTCCACGGGAAAACGCACGGTCCTCTGGATGGCAGGGAGGGCTTCCGTTAACTCTGACACCAGCCCAGGGACCCTGTGAACCTGGCCTGATATCTCAAGGGGGGGGGGGCACGTTGCCCGGAGGGAGGCTTGTGGTGGGGGGGCCTGCTTGCGCCTGCGCGGCCCCGCCTCTTGGCCCGTAAACCACCCAGCCGCGGCTCGGACAAAAGCCATCTCCTGGGCGCCTCCCCCCTGTTCTTCCATCCGTAAAGGGGGACCCCTGTACGGATGGAAGAACAGGGGGATCTTCGCAGTGGCGGGGACGGGACGGAGGGGTCTGCGGGTTTGCCGCCACGTAGGCCAGTTGCTCGCACCACGGCCCCCTGTGTCCGTGCTCCATGGAGGAGGTGGGCCGCTTATGGCGGGATGCAGGCGTCCTGCGGGGCTCAAGGGACGGCGTGGGCACTCCCCGGGCGAGAGAGGGCACCCGGGAAAATGCCCAGCCCTGGCCCCCGTGGCTCCAGTGGCCTCCCTAGGCTCCTGCCGTGGGGCCTGGTCCCGCTCACCTGGACCCAGGTTCTCCGCAGGTGAATGCCTTTTGCGGACAGCAAGGACCACAGGCCGCGGATGCCTTCACGGGGAGGGGGGTTCGAGCTCTGTGGGACCCGGGTCCCAGCGGACACATTCCCTTCTCGCGACGTCCAGCCCAGACTTTAGAGAGTAGAAGCGTCTCGGTGCAGGTTGGCCGCCTCGGGGCAGGGTGGGGCCGTTTGAGCCAAGAAAGACTCTCAGCCCCCCAGGCAGGTCTCAGGCCCGAGTCCCCCCGGGAGACGGGGTCCCTGGGCGTGGGTCCGGCCCGCCCGGGCCCCTGCCCACCAGGCGCGGAACCCTGGCCCGCCCCTCATCGAGGCCCCGGGGCCCTAGTTCTTCCCCGGCACTCTGCCTCTGCCGGGGTGGGAGACGCGCTGGCAAGTGTGGTCCACGGGAAAAGGAACGGACCTCTGGGTGGCGGGCAGAGCTTCCAGTTCCACGGACAGGACCCCAGGGACTCTGTGAAGCGGGCCTGATATGTCCGGGGTGGGGCCCGTTGCCCCGAGGGAGGCTTCTGGTGGGGCTGCCTGCCCTCTGCCTGCCGGGTCCCGCGTCTTGGCCCGAAACCGGCCAGCGGCGGCTCTGACAAATGCCATCTCCTGGGGGCCTCCCCCCTGTTCCTCCATCCGTAAGGGGCGACCCCCTTACGGATGGAGGAACAGGGGGATCTTCGCAGTGGGGCGGTCGGGACGGAGGGGTCTGCGCGTCTCCAGCCACTTAGCCCAGTGACCCGCAGCCCGGCCCCAGAGTTCCAAGCTCCATGGAGGCAGGGGGCCTCTTATCACGGGAAGCAGGTGTCTCGCGGGGCTCCAGGGACGGCGTGGGCACTCTCTAGGCGAGAGAGGGTGCCCGTGCCCCGAGAGAGCCCCGGCGAGAGCCCGAGGCCTGGCCGCAGAGGCTGCCGTTGCCTCCCCCGGGCTCCTACCATGGGGCCTGGCCCTGCTCTCCCGAGGCCCTGGTTCGCCGCAGGTGAATGCCTTTTGCGGACGCCAAGGACAGGAGGCCGCCGATTCCCTCACAGAGGTGGGGGTTCGAGCTCTGGGGGACTGAGGTCGCAGCGGTCTCACTCCATTTTTGGGTGCTTCTGCACAGACTGGAGGGTTGAAGCGGCTGGGCCCAAGTCTGCCGCCTTGTGGCAGAGTGGGGGCGTTGCAGGCGAAGCAAGGCTCTCAGCCTCCCAGGCGGGGCACAGGCCAGACTCCCCACAGGAGAACAGGTCCGTGGACGAGGGTCCCGCTCGCCCTTCCGCCCGCCCGCCGGGACCCGCTCCACCTGGCGCGGAACCGTGGCCGGCCCCTCTTCCCGGCCCCAGGTCCCTAGTTCTTCCCTGGCACTCTGCCTCTGCGGGGGTGGGAGAGCTGCTGGGAAGTGTGGTCCACGGGAAAACGCACGGTCCTCTGGATGGCAGGGAGGGCTTCCGTTAACTCTGACACCAGCCCAGGGACCCTGTGAACCTGGCCTGATATCTCAAGGGGGGGTGGGGGGGCACCTTGCCCGGAGGGATGCTTGTGGTGGGGGGGCCTGCTTGCGCCTGCGCGGCCCCGCCTCTTGGCCCGTAAACCACCCGGCCGCGGCTCGGACAAAAGCCATCTCCTGGGCGCCTCCCCCCTGTTCTTCCATCCGTAAAGGGGGACCCCTTTACGGATGGAAGAACAGGGGGATCTTCGCAGTGGCGGGGACGGGACGGAGGGGTCTGCGGGTTTGCCGCCACGTAGGCCAGTTGCTCGCACCCCGGCCCCCTGTGTCCGTGCTCCATGGAGGAGGTGGGCCGCTTATGGCGGGATGCAGGCGTCCTGCGGGGCTCAAGGGACGGCGTGGGCGCTCCCCGGGCGAGAGAGGGCACCCGGGATCCGAGAGAGCACCCGGGAAAATGCCCAGCCCTGGCCCCCGTGGCTCCAGTGGCCTCCCTAGGCTCCTGCCGTGGGGCCTGGTCCCGCTCACCTGGGCCCAGGTTCTCCGCAGGTGAATGCCTTTTGCGGACAGCAAGGACCACAGGCCGCGGATGCCTTCACGGGGAGGGGGGTTCGAGCTCTGTGGGACCCGGGTCCCAGCGGACACAGTCCCTTCTCGCGAAGTCCAGCCCAGACTTTAGAGAGTAGAAGCGTCTCGGTGCAGGTTTGCCGCCTCGGGGCAGGGTGGGGCCGTTTGAGCCAAGAAAGACTCTCAGCCCCCCAGGCAGGTCTCAGGCCCGAGTCCCCCCGGGAGACGGGGTCCCTGGGCGTGGGTCCGGCCCGCCTGGGCCCCTGCCCACCAGGCGGGGAACCCTGGCCCGCCCCTCATCGAGGCCCCGGGGCCCTAGTTCTTCCCCGGCACTCTGCCTCTGCCGGGGTGGGAGACGCGCTGGCAAGTGTGGTCCACGGGAAAAGGAACGGACCTCTGGGTGGCGAGCAGAGCTTCCAGTTCCACGGACAGGACCCCAGGGACTCTGTGAAGCAGGCCTGATATGTCCAGGGTGGGGCCCGTTGCCCCGAGGGAGGCTTCTGGTGGGGCTGCCTGCCCTCTGCCTGCCGGGTCCCGCGTCTTGGCCCGAAACCGGCCAGCGGAGGCTCTGACAAATGCCATCTCCTGGGGGCCTCCCCCCTGTTCCTCCATCCGTAAGGGGCGACCCCCTTACGGATGGAGGAACAGGGGGATCTTCGCAGTGGGGCGGTCGGGACGGAGGGGTCTGCGCGTCTCCAGCCACTTAGCCCAGTGACCCGCAGCCCGGCACCAGAGTTCCAAGCTCCATGGAGGCAGGGGGCCTCTTATCACGGGAAGCAGGTGTCTCGCGGGGCTCCAGGGACGGCGTGGGCACTCTCTAGGCGAGAGAGGGTGCCCGTGCCCCGAGAGAGCCCCGGCGAGAGCCCGAGGCCTGGCCGCAGAGGCTGCCGTTGCCTCCCCCGGGCTCCTACCATGGGGCCTGGCCCTGCTCTCCCGAGGCCCTGGTTCGCCGCAGGTGAATGCCTTTTGCGGACGCCAAGGACAGGAGGCCGCCGATTCCCTCACAGAGGTGGGGGTTCGAGCTCTGGGGGACTGAGGTCGCAGCGGTCTCACTCCATTTTTGGGTGCTTCTGCACAGACTGGAGGGTTGAAGCGGCTGGGCCCAAGTCTGCCGCCTTGTGGCAGGGTGGGGGCGTTGCAGGCGAAGCAAGGCTCTCAGCCTCCCAGGCGGGGCACAGGCCAGACTCCCCACAGGAGAACAGGTCCGTGGACGAGGGTCCCGCCCGCCCGCCCGCCCGCCCGCCGGGACCCGCTCCACCTGGCGCGGAACCGTGGCCGGCCCCTCTTCCCGGCCCCAGGTCCCTAGTTCTTCCCTGGCACTCTGCCTCTGCGGGGGTGGGAGAGCTGCTGGGAAGTGTGGTCCACGGGAAAACGCACGGTCCTCTGGATGGCAGGGAGGGCTTCCGTTAACTCTGACACCAGCCCAGGGACCCTGTGAACCTGGCCTGATATCTCAAGGGGGGGTGGGGGGGCACGTTGCCCGGAGGGATGCTTGTGGTGGGGGGGCCTGCTTGCGCCTGCGCGGCCCCGCCTCTTGGCCCGTAAACCACCCGGCCGCGGCTCGGACAAAAGCCATCTCCTGGGCGCCTCCCCCCTGTTCTTCCATCCGTAAAGGGGGACCCCTTTACGGATGGAAGAACAGGGGGATCTTCGCAGTGGCGGGGACGGGACGGAGGGGTCTGCGGGTTTGCCGCCACGTAGGCCAGTTGCTCGCACCCCGGCCCCCTGTGTCCGTGCTCCATGGAGGAGGTGGGACGCTTATGGCGGGATGCAGGCCTCCTGCGGGGCTCAAGGGACGGCGTGGGCGCTCCCCGGGCGAGAGAGGGCACCCGGGACCCGAGAGAGCACCCGGGAAAATGCCCAGCCCTGGCCCCCGTGGCTCCAGTGGCCTCCCTAGGCTCCTGCCGTGGGGCCTGGTCCCGCTCACCTGGGCCCAGGTTCTCCGCAGGTGAATGCCTTTTGCGGACAGCAAGGACCACAGGCCGCGGATGCCTTCACGGGGAGGGGGGTTCGAGCTCTGTGGGACCCGGGTCCCAGCGGACACAGTCCCTTCTCGCGAAGTCCAGCCCAGACTTTAGAGAGTAGAAGCGTCTCGGTGCAGGTTTGCCGCCTCGGGGCAGGGTGGGGCCGTTTGAGCCAAGAAAGACTCTCAGCCCCCCAGGCAGGTCTCAGGCCCGAGTCCCCCCGGGAGACGGGGTCCCTGGGCGTGGGTCCGGCCCGCCCGGGCCCCTGCCCACCAGGCGCGGAACCCTGGCCCGCCCCTCATCGAGGCCCCGGGGCCCTAGTTCTTCCCCGGCACTCTGCCTCTGCCGGGGTGGGAGACGCGCTGGCACTTGTGGTCCACGGGAAAAGGAACGCACCTCTGGGTGGCGGGCAGAGCTTCCAGTTCCACGGACAGGACCCCAGGGACTCTGTGAAGCAGGCCTGATATGTCCAGGGTGGGGCCCGTTGCCCCGAGGGAGGCTTCTGGTGGGGCTGCCTGCCCTCTGCCTGCCGGGTCCCGCGTCTTGGCCCGAAACCGGCCAGCGGCGGCTCTGACAAATGCCATCTCCTGGGGGCCTCCCCCCTGTTCCTCCATCCGTAAGGGGCGACCCCCTTACGGATGGAGGAACAGGGGGATCTTCGCAGTGGGGCGGTCGGGACGGAGGGGTCTGCGCGCCTCCAGCCACTTAGCCCAGTGACGCGCAGCCCGGGCCCAGAGTTCCAAGCTCCATGGAGGCAGGGGGCCTCTTATCACGGGAAGCAGGTGTCTCGCGGGGCTCCAGGGACGGCGTGGGCACTCTCTAGGCGAGAGAGGGTGCCCGTGCCCCGAGAGAGCCCCGGCGAGAGCCCGAGGCCTGGCCGCAGAGGCTGCCGTTGCCTCCCCCGGGCTCCTACCATGGGGCCTGGCCCTGCTCTCCCGAGGCCCTGGTTCGCCGCAGGTGAATGCCTTTTGCGGACGCCAAGGACAGGAGGCCGCCGATTCCCTCACAGAGGTGGGGGTTCGAGCTCTGGGGGACTGAGGTCGCAGCGGTCTCACTCCATTTTTGGGTGCTTCTGCACAGACTGGAGGGTTGAAGCGGCTGGGCCCAAGTCTGCCGCCTTGTGGCAGGGTGGGGGCGTTGCAGGCGAAGCAAGGCTCTTAGCCTCCCAGGCGGGGCACAGGCCAGACTCCCCACAGGAGAACAGGTCCGTGGACGAGGGTCCCGCCCGCCCTTCCGCCCGCCCGCCGGGACCCGCTCCACCTGGCGCGGAACCGTGGCCGGCCCCTCTTCCCGGCCCCAGGTCCCTAGTTCTTCCCTGGCACTCTGCCTCTGCGGGGGTGGGAGAGCTGCTGGGAAGTGTGGTCCACGGGAAAACGCACGGTCCTCTGGATGGCAGGGAGGGCTTCCGTTAACTCTGACACCAGCCCAGGGACCCTGTGAACCTGGCCTGATATCTCAAGGGGGGGGGGGCACGTTGCCCGGAGGGAGGCTTGTGGTGGGGGGGCCTGCTTGCGCCTGCGCGGCCCCGCCTCTTGGCCCGTAAACCACCCAGCCGCGGCTCGGACAAAAGCCATCTCCTGGGCGCCTCCCCCCTGTTCTTCCATCCGTAAAGGGGGACCCCTGTACGGATGGAAGAACAGGGGGATCTTCGCAGTGGCGGGGACGGGACGGAGGGGTCTGCGGGTTTGCCGCCACGTAGGCCAGTTGCTCGCACCACGGCCCCCTGTGTCCGTGCTCCATGGAGGAGGTGGGCCGCTTATGGCGGGATGCAGGCGTCCTGCGGGGCTCAAGGGACGGCGTGGGCACTCCCCGGGCGAGAGAGGGCACCCGGGAATATGCCCCGCCCTGGCCCCCGTGGCTCCAGTGGCCTCCCTAGGCTCCTGCCGTGGGGCCTGGTCCCGCTCACCTGGGCCCAGGTTCTCCGCAGGTGAATGCCTTTTGCGGACAGCAAGGACCACAGGCCGCGGATGCCTTCACGGGAGGGGGGTTCGAGCTCTGTGGGACCCGGGTCCCAGCGGACACAGTCCCTTCTCGCGAAGTCCAGCCCAGACTTTAGAGAGTAGAAGCGTCTCGGTGCAGGTTTGCCGCCTCGGGGCAGGGTGGGGCCGTTTGAGCCAAGAAAGACTCTCAGCCCCCCAGGCAGGTCTCAGGCCCGAGTCCCCCCGGGAGACGGGGTCCCTGGGCGTGGGTCCGGCCCGCCCAGGCCCCTGCCCACCAGGCGCGGAACCCTGGCCCGCCCCTCATCGAGGCCCCGGGGCCCTAGTTCTTCCCCGGCACTCTGCCTCTGCCGGGGTGGGAGACGCGCTGGCAAGTGTGGTCCACGGGAAAAGGAACGGACCTCTGGGTGGCGGGCAGAGCTTCCAGTTCCACGGACAGGACCCCAGGGACTCTGTGAAGCAGGCCTGATATGTCCAGGGTGGGGCCCGTTGCCCCGAGGGAGGCTTCTGGTGGGGCTGCCTGCCCTCTGCCTGCCGGGTCCCGCGTCTTGGCCCGAAACCGGCCAGCGGCGGCTCTGACAAATGCCATCTCCTGGGGGCCTCCCCCCTGTTCCTCCATCCGTAAGGGGCGACCCCCTTACGGATGGAGGAACAGGGGGATCTTCGCAGTGGGGCGGTCGGGACGGAGGGGTCTGCGCGCCTCCAGCCACTTAGCCCAGTGACGCGCAGCCCGGGCCCAGAGTTCCAAGCTCCATGGAGGCAGGGGGCCTCTTATCACGGGAAGCAGGTGTCTCGCGGGGCTCCAGGGACGGCGTGGGCACTCTCTAGGCGAGAGAGGGTGCCCGTGCCCCGAGAGAGCCCCGGCGAGAGCCCGAGGCCTGGCCGCAGAGGCTGCCGTTGCCTCCCCCGGGCTCCTACCATGGGGCCTGGCCCTGCTCTCCCGAGGCCCTGGTTCGCCGCAGGTGAATGCCTTTTGCGGACGCCAAGGACAGGAGGCCGCCGATTCCCTCACAGAGGTGGGGGTTCGAGCTCTGGGGGACTGAGGTCGCAGCGGTCTCACTCCATTTTGGGGTGCTTCTGCACAGACTGGAGGGTTGAAGCGGCTGGGCCCAAGTCTGCCGCCTTGTGGCAGGGTGGGGGCGTTGCAGGCGAAGCAAGGCTCTTAGCCTCCCAGGCGGGGCACAGGCCAGACTCCCCACAGGAGAACAGGTCCGTTGAGGAGGGTCCCGCCAGCCCGCCCGCCCGCCCGCCGGGACCCGCTCCACCTGGCGCGGAACCGTGGCCGGCCCCTCTTCCCGGCCCCAGGTCCCTAGTTCTTCCCTGGCACTCTGCCTCTGCGGGGGTGGGAGAGCTGCTGGGAAGTGTGGTCCACGGGAAAACGCACGGTCCTCTGGATGGCAGGGAGGGCTTCCGTTAACTCTGACACCAGCCCAGGGACCCTGTGAACCTGGCCTGATATCTCAAGGGGGGGGGGGCACGTTGCCCGGAGGGAGGCTTGTGGTGGGGGGGCCTGCTTGCGCCTGCGCGGCCCCGCCTCTTGGCCCGTAAACCACCCAGCCGCGGCTCGGACAAAAGCCATCTCCTGGGCGCCTCCCCCCTGTTCTTCCATCCGTAAAGGGGGACCCCTGTACGGATGGAAGAACAGGGGGATCTTCGCAGTGGCGGGGACGGGACGGAGGGGTCTGCGGGTTTGCCGCCACGTAGGCCAGTTGCTCGCACCACGGCCCCCTGTGTCCGTGCTCCATGGAGGAGGTGGGCCGCTTATGGCGGGATGCAGGCGTCCTGCGGGGCTCAAGGGACGGCGTGGGCACTCCCCGGGCGAGAGAGGGCACCCGGGAAAATGCCCAGCCCTGGCCCCCGTGGCTCCAGTGGCCTCCCTAGGCTCCTGCCGTGGGGCCTGGTCCCGCTCACCTGGGCCCAGGTTCTCCGCAGGTGAATGCCTTTTGCGGACAGCAAGGACCACAGGCCGCGGATGCCTTCACGGGGAGGGGGGTTCGAGCTCTGTGGGACCCGGGTCCCAGCGGACACAGTCCCTTCTCGCGAAGTCCAGCCCAGACTTTAGAGAGTAGAAGCGTCTCGGTGCAGGTTTGCCGCCTCGGGGCAGGGTGGGGCCGTTTGAGCCAAGAAAGACTCTCAGCCCCCCAGGCAGGTCTCAGGCCCGAGTCCCCCCGGGAGACGGGGTCCCTGGGCGTGGGTCCGGCCCGCCCGGGCCCCTGCCCACCAGGCGCGGAACCCTGGCCCGCCCCTCATCGAGGCCCCGGGGCCCTAGTTCTTCCCCGGCACTCTGCCTCTGCCGGGGTGGGAGACGCGCTGGCACTTGTGGTCCACGGGAAAAGGAACGCACCTCTGGGTGGCGGGCAGAGCTTCCAGTTCCACGGACAGGACCCCAGGGACTCTGTGAAGCAGGCCTGATATGTCCAGGGTGGGGCCCGTTGCCCCGAGGGAGGCTTCTGGTGGGGCTGCCTGCCCTCTGCCTGCCGGGTCCCACGTCTTGGCCCGAAACCGGCCAGCGGCGGCTCTGACAAATGCCATCTCCTGGGGGCCTCCCCCCTGTTCCTCCATCCGTAAGGGGCGACCCCCTTACGGATGGAGGAACAGGGGGATCTTCGCAGTGGGGCGGTCGGGACGGAGGGGTCTGCGCGCCTCCAGCCACTTAGCCCAGTGACGCGCAGCCCGGGCCCAGAGTTCCAAGCTCCATGGAGGCAGGGGGCCTCTTATCACGGGAAGCAGGTGTCTCGCGGGGCTCCAGGGACGGCGTGGGCACTCTCTAGGCGAGAGAGGGTGCCCGTGCCCCGAGAGAGCCCCGGCGAGAGCCCGAGGCCTGGCCGCAGAGGCTGCCGTTGCCTCCCCCGGGCTCCTACCATGGGGCCTGGCCCTGCTCTCCCGAGGCCCTGGTTCGCCGCAGGTGAATGCCTTTTGCGGACGCCAAGGACAGGAGGCCGCCGATTCCCTCACAGAGGTGGGGGTTCGAGCTCTGGGGGACTGAGGTCGCAGCGGTCTCACTCCATTTTTGGGTGCTTCTGCACAGACTGGAGGGTTGAAGCGGCTGGGCCCAAGTCTGCCGCCTTGTGGCAGGGTGGGGGCGTTGCAGGCGAAGCAAGGCTCTTAGCCTCCCAGGCGGGGCACAGGCCAGACTCCCCACAGGAGAACAGGTCCGTGGACGAGGGTCCCGCCCGCCCTTCCGCCCGCCCGCCGGGACCCGCTCCACCTGGCGCGGAACCGTGGCCGGCCCCTCTTCCCGGCCCCAGGTCCCTAGTTCTTCCCTGGCACTCTGCCTCTGCGGGGGTGGGAGAGCTGCTGGGAAGTGTGGTCCACGGGAAAACGCACGGTCCTCTGGATGGCAGGGAGGGCTTCCGTTAACTCTGACACCAGCCCAGGGACCCTGTGAACCTGGCCTGATATCTCAAGGGGGGGGGGGCACGTTGCCCGGAGGGAGGCTTGTGGTGGGGGGGCCTGCTTGCGCCTGCGCGGCCCCGCCTCTTGGCCCGTAAACCACCCAGCCGCGGCTCGGACAAAAGCCATCTCCTGGGCGCCTCCCCCCTGTTCTTCCATCCGTAAAGGGGGACCCCTGTACGGATGGAAGAACAGGGGGATCTTCGCAGTGGCGGGGACGGGACGGAGGGGTCTGCGGGTTTGCCGCCACGTAGGCCAGTTGCTCGCACCACGGCCCCCTGTGTCCGTGCTCCATGGAGGAGGTGGGCCGCTTATGGCGGGATGCAGGCGTCCTGCGGGGCTCAAGGGACGGCGTGGGCACTCCCCGGGCGAGAGAGGGCACCCGGGAATATGCCCCGCCCTGGCCCCCGTGGCTCCAGTGGCCTCCCTAGGCTCCTGCCGTGGGGCCTGGTCCCGCTCACCTGGGCCCAGGTTCTCCGCAGGTGAATGCCTTTTGCGGACAGCAAGGACCACAGGCCGCGGATGCCTTCACGGGAGGGGGGTTCGAGCTCTGTGGGACCCGGGTCCCAGCGGACACAGTCCCTTCTCGCGAAGTCCAGCCCAGACTTTAGAGAGTAGAAGCGTCTCGGTGCAGGTTTGCCGCCTCGGGGCAGGGTGGGGCCGTTTGAGCCAAGAAAGACTCTCAGCCCCCCAGGCAGGTCTCAGGCCCGAGTCCCCCCGGGAGACGGGGTCCCTGGGCGTGGGTCCGGCCCGCCCAGGCCCCTGCCCACCAGGCGCGGAACCCTGGCCCGCCCCTCATCGAGGCCCCGGGGCCCTAGTTCTTCCCCGGCACTCTGCCTCTGCCGGGGTGGGAGACGCGCTGGCAAGTGTGGTCCACGGGAAAAGGAACGGACCTCTGGGTGGCGGGCAGAGCTTCCAGTTCCACGGACAGGACCCCAGGGACTCTGTGAAGCAGGCCTGATATGTCCAGGGTGGGGCCCGTTGCCCCGAGGGAGGCTTCTGGTGGGGCTGCCTGCCCTCTGCCTGCCGGGTCCCGCGTCTTGGCCCGAAACCGGCCAGCGGCGGCTCTGACAAATGCCATCTCCTGGGGGCCTCCCCCCTGTTCCTCCATCCGTAAGGGGCGACCCCCTTACGGATGGAGGAACAGGGGGATCTTCGCAGTGGGGCGGTCGGGACGGAGGGGTCTGCGCGCCTCCAGCCACTTAGCCCAGTGACGCGCAGCCCGGGCCCAGAGTTCCAAGCTCCATGGAGGCAGGGGGCCTCTTATCACGGGAAGCAGGTGTCTCGCGGGGCTCCAGGGACGGCGTGGGCACTCTCTAGGCGAGAGAGGGTGCCCGTGCCCCGAGAGAGCCCCGGCGAGAGCCCGAGGCCTGGCCGCAGAGGCTGCCGTTGCCTCCCCCGGGCTCCTACCATGGGGCCTGGCCCTGCTCTCCCGAGGCCCTGGTTCGCCGCAGGTGAATGCCTTTTGCGGACGCCAAGGACAGGAGGCCGCCGATTCCCTCACAGAGGTGGGGGTTCGAGCTCTGGGGGACTGAGGTCGCAGCGGTCTCACTCCATTTTTGGGTGCTTCTGCACAGACTGGAGGGTTGAAGCGGCTGGGCCCAAGTCTGCCGCCTTGTGGCAGGGTGGGGGCGTTGCAGGCGAAGCAAGGCTCTTAGCCTCCCAGGCGGGGCACAGGCCAGACTCCCCACAGGAGAACAGGTCCGTTGAGGAGGGTCCCGCCAGCCCGCCCGCCCGCCCGCCGGGACCCGCTCCACCTGGCGCGGAACCGTGGCCGGCCCCTCTTCCCGGCCCCAGGTCCCTAGTTCTTCCCTGGCACTCTGCCTCTGCGGGGGTGGGAGAGCTGCTGGGAAGTGTGGTCCACGGGAAAACGCACGGTCCTCTGGATGGCAGGGAGGGCTTCCGTTAACTCTGACACCAGCCCAGGGACCCTGTGAACCTGGCCTGATATCTCAAGGGGGGGTGGGGGGGCACGTTGCCCGGAGGGATGCTTGTGGTGGGGGGGCCTGCTTGCGCCTGCGCGGCCCCGCCTCTTGGCCCGTAAACCACCCGCCCGCGGCTCAGACATAAGCCATCTCCTGGGCGCCTCCCCCCTGTTCTTCCATCCGTAAAGGGGGACCCCTTTACGGATGGAAGAACAGGGGGATCTTCGCAGTGGCGGGGACGGGACGGAGGGGTCTGCGGGTTTGCCGCCACGTAGGCCAGTTACTCGCACCCCGGCCCCCTGTGTCCGTGCTCCATGGAGGAGGTGGGACGCTTATGGCGGGATGCAGGCCTCCTGCGGGGCTCAAGGGACGGCGTGGGCGCTCCCCGGGCGAGAGAGGGCACCCGGGACCCGAGAGAGCACCCGGGAAAATGCCCAGCCCTGGCCCCCGTGGCTCCAGTGGCCTCCCTAGGCTCCTGCCGTGGGGCCTGGTCCCGCTCACCTGGGCCCAGGTTCTCCGCAGGTGAATGCCTTTTGCGGACAGCAAGGACCACAGGCCGCGGATGCCTTCACGGGGAGGGGGGTTCGAGCTCTGTGGGACCCGGGTCCCAGCGGACACAGTCCCTTCTCGCGAAGTCCAGCCCAGACTTTAGAGAGTAGAAGCGTCTCGGTGCAGGTTTGCCGCCTCGGGGCAGGGTGGGGCCGTTTGAGCCAAGAAAGACTCTCAGCCCCCCAGGCAGGTCTCAGGCCCGAGTCCCCCCGGGAGACGGGGTCCCTGGGCGTGGGTCCGGCCCGCCCGGGCCCCTGCCCACCAGGCGCGGAACCCTGGCCCGCCCCTCATCGAGGCCCCGGGGCCCTAGTTCTTCCCCGGCACTCTGCCTCTGCCGGGGTGGGAGACGCGCTGGCACTTGTGGTCCACGGGAAAAGGAACGGACCTCTGGGTGGCGGGCAGAGCTTCCAGTTCCACGGACAGGACCCCAGGGACTCTGTGAAGCAGGCCTGATATGTCCAGGGTGGGGCCCGTTGCCCCGAGGGAGGCTTCTGGTGGGGCTGCCTGCCCTCTGCCTGCCGGGTCCCGCGTCTTGGCCCGAAACCGGCCAGCGGCGGCTCTGACAAATGCCATCTCCTGGGGGCCTCCCCCCTGTTCCTCCATCCGTAAGGGGCGACCCCCTTACGGATGGAGGAACAGGGGGATCTTCGCAGTGGGGCGGTCGGGACGGAGGGGTCTGCGCGCCTCCAGCCACTTAGCCCAGTGACGCGCAGCCCGGGCCCAGAGTTCCAAGCTCCATGGAGGCAGGGGGCCTCTTATCACGGGAAGCAGGTGTCTCGCGGGGCTCCAGGGACGGCGTGGGCACTCTCTAGGCGAGAGAGGGTGCCCGTGCCCCGAGAGAGCCCCGGCGAGAGCCCGAGGCCTGGCCGCAGAGGCTGCCGTTGCCTCCCCCGGGCTCCTACCATGGGGCCTGGCCCTGCTCTCCCGAGGCCCTGGTTCGCCGCAGGTGAATGCCTTTTGCGGACGCCAAGGACAGGAGGCCGCCGATTCCCTCACAGAGGTGGGGGTTCGAGCTCTGGGGGACTGAGGTCGCAGCGGTCTCACTCCATTTTTGGGTGCTTCTGCACAGACTGGAGGGTTGAAGCGGCTGGGCCCAAGTCTGCCGCCTTGTGGCAGGGTGGGGGCGTTGCAGGCGAAGCAAGGCTCTTAGCCTCCCAGGCGGGGCACAGGCCAGACTCCCCACAGGAGAACAGGTCCGTTGAGGAGGGTCCCGCCAGCCCGCCCGCCCGCCCGCCGGGACCCGCTCCACCTGGCGCGGAACCGTGGCCGGCCCCTCTTCCCGGCCCCAGGTCCCTAGTTCTTCCCTGGCACTCTGCCTCTGCGGGGGTGGGAGAGCTGCTGGGAAGTGTGGTCCACGGGAAAACGCACGGTCCTCTGGATGGCAGGGAGGGCTTCCGTTAACTCTGACACCAGCCCAGGGACCCTGTGAACCTGGCCTGATATCTCAAGGGGGGGTGGGGGGGCACGTTGCCCGGAGGGATGCTTGTGGTGGGGGGGCCTGCTTGCGCCTGCGCGGCCCCGCCTCTTGGCCCGTAAACCACCCGCCCGCGGCTCAGACATAAGCCATCTCCTGGGCGCCTCCCCCCTGTTCTTCCATCCGTAAAGGGGGACCCCTTTACGGATGGAAGAACAGGGGGATCTTCGCAGTGGCGGGGACGGGACGGAGGGGTCTGCGGGTTTGCCGCCACGTAGGCCAGTTACTCGCACCCCGGCCCCCTGTGTCCGTGCTCCATGGAGGAGGTGGGACGCTTATGGCGGGATGCAGGCCTCCTGCGGGGCTCAAGGGACGGCGTGGGCGCTCCCCGGGCGAGAGAGGGCACCCGGGACCCGAGAGAGCACCCGGGAAAATGCCCAGCCCTGGCCCCCGTGGCTCCAGTGGCCTCCCTAGGCTCCTGCCGTGGGGCCTGGTCCCGCTCACCTGGGCCCAGGTTCTCCGCAGGTGAATGCCTTTTGCGGACAGCAAGGACCACAGGCCGCGGATGCCTTCACGGGGAGGGGGGTTCGAGCTCTGTGGGACCCGGGTCCCAGCGGACACAGTCCCTTCTCGCGAAGTCCAGCCCAGACTTTAGAGAGTAGAAGCGTCTCGGTGCAGGTTTGCCGCCTCGGGGCAGGGTGGGGCCGTTTGAGCCAAGAAAGACTCTCAGCCCCCCAGGCAGGTCTCAGGCCCGAGTCCCCCCGGGAGACGGGGTCCCTGGGCGTGGGTCCGGCCCGCCCGGGCCCCTGCCCACCAGGCGCGGAACCCTGGCCCGCCCCTCATCGAGGCCCCGGGGCCCTAGTTCTTCCCCGGCACTCTGCCTCTGCCAGGGTGGGAGACGCGCTGGCACTTGTGGTCCACGGGAAAAGGAACGGACCTCTGGGTGGCGGGCAGAGCTTCCAGTTCCACGGACAGGACCCCAGGGACTCTGTGAAGCAGGCCTGATATGTCCAGGGTGGGGCCCGTTGCCCCGAGGGAGGCTTCTGGTGGGGCTGCCTGCCCTCTGCCTGCCGGGTCCCGCGTCTTGGCCCGAAACCGGCCAGCGGCGGCTCTGACAAATGCCATCTCCTGGGGGCCTCCCCCCTGTTCCTCCATCCGTAAGGGGCGACCCCCTTACGGATGGAGGAACAGGGGGATCTTCGCAGTGGGGCGGTCGGGACGGAGGGGTCTGCGCGCCTCCAGCCACTTAGCCCAGTGACGCGCAGCCCGGGCCCAGAGTTCCAAGCTCCATGGAGGCAGGGGGCCTCTTATCACGGGAAGCAGGTGTCTCGCGGGGCTCCAGGGACGGCGTGGGCACTCTCTAGGCGAGAGAGGGTGCCCGTGCCCCGAGAGAGCCCCGGCGAGAGCCCGAGGCCTGGCCGCAGAGGCTGCCGTTGCCTCCCCCGGGCTCCTACCATGGGGCCTGGCCCTGCTCTCCCGAGGCCCTGGTTCGCCGCAGGTGAATGCCTTTTGCGGACGCCAAGGACAGGAGGCCGCCGATTCCCTCACAGAGGTGGGGGTTCGAGCTCTGGGGGACTGAGGTCGCAGCGGTCTCACTCCATTTTTGGGTGCTTCTGCACAGACTGGAGGGTTGAAGCGGCTGGGCCCAAGTCTGCCGCCTTGTGGCAGGGTGGGGGCGTTGCAGGCGAAGCAAGGCTCTTAGCCTCCCAGGCGGGGCACAGGCCAGACTCCCCACAGGAGAACAGGTCCGTGGACGAGGGTCCCGCCCGCCCTTCCGCCCGCCCGCCGGGACCCGCTCCACCTGGCGCGGAACCGTGGCCGGCCCCTCTTCCCGGCCCCAGGTCCCTAGTTCTTCCCTGGCACTCTGCCTCTGCGGGGGTGGGAGAGCTGCTGGGAAGTGTGGTCCACGGGAAAACGCACGGTCCTCTGGATGGCAGGGAGGGCTTCCGTTAACTCTGACACCAGCCCAGGGACCCTGTGAACCTGGCCTGATATCTCAAGGGGGGGGGGGCACGTTGCCCGGAGGGAGGCTTGTGGTGGGGGGGCCTGCTTGCGCCTGCGCGGCCCCGCCTCTTGGCCCGTAAACCACCCAGCCGCGGCTCGGACAAAAGCCATCTCCTGGGCGCCTCCCCCCTGTTCTTCCATCCGTAAAGGGGGACCCCTGTACGGATGGAAGAACAGGGGGATCTTCGCAGTGGCGGGGACGGGACGGAGGGGTCTGCGGGTTTGCCGCCACGTAGGCCAGTTGCTCGCACCACGGCCCCCTGTGTCCGTGCTCCATGGAGGAGGTGGGCCGCTTATGGCGGGATGCAGGCGTCCTGCGGGGCTCAAGGGACGGCGTGGGCACTCCCCGGGCGAGAGAGGGCACCCGGGAATATGCCCCGCCCTGGCCCCCGTGGCTCCAGTGGCCTCCCTAGGCTCCTGCCGTGGGGCCTGGTCCCGCTCACCTGGGCCCAGGTTCTCCGCAGGTGAATGCCTTTTGCGGACAGCAAGGACCACAGGCCGCGGATGCCTTCACGGGAGGGGGGTTCGAGCTCTGTGGGACCCGGGTCCCAGCGGACACAGTCCCTTCTCGCGAAGTCCAGCCCAGACTTTAGAGAGTAGAAGCGTCTCGGTGCAGGTTTGCCGCCTCGGGGCAGGGTGGGGCCGTTTGAGCCAAGAAAGACTCTCAGCCCCCCAGGCAGGTCTCAGGCCCGAGTCCCCCCGGGAGACGGGGTCCCTGGGCGTGGGTCCGGCCCGCCCAGGCCCCTGCCCACCAGGCGCGGAACCCTGGCCCGCCCCTCATCGAGGCCCCGGGGCCCTAGTTCTTCCCCGGCACTCTGCCTCTGCCGGGGTGGGAGACGCGCTGGCAAGTGTGGTCCACGGGAAAAGGAACGGACCTCTGGGTGGCGGGCAGAGCTTCCAGTTCCACGGACAGGACCCCAGGGACTCTGTGAAGCAGGCCTGATATGTCCAGGGTGGGGCCCGTTGCCCCGAGGGAGGCTTCTGGTGGGGCTGCCTGCCCTCTGCCTGCCGGGTCCCGCGTCTTGGCCCGAAACCGGCCAGCGGCGGCTCTGACAAATGCCATCTCCTGGGGGCCTCCCCCCTGTTCCTCCATCCGTAAGGGGCGACCCCCTTACGGATGGAGGAACAGGGGGATCTTCGCAGTGGGGCGGTCGGGACGGAGGGGTCTGCGCGCCTCCAGCCACTTAGCCCAGTGACGCGCAGCCCGGGCCCAGAGTTCCAAGCTCCATGGAGGCAGGGGGCCTCTTATCACGGGAAGCAGGTGTCTCGCGGGGCTCCAGGGACGGCGTGGGCACTCTCTAGGCGAGAGAGGGTGCCCGTGCCCCGAGAGAGCCCCGGCGAGAGCCCGAGGCCTGGCCGCAGAGGCTGCCGTTGCCTCCCCCGGGCTCCTACCATGGGGCCTGGCCCTGCTCTCCCGAGGCCCTGGTTCGCCGCAGGTGAATGCCTTTTGCGGACGCCAAGGACAGGAGGCCGCCGATTCCCTCACAGAGGTGGGGGTTCGAGCTCTGGGGGACTGAGGTCGCAGCGGTCTCACTCCATTTTTGGGTGCTTCTGCACAGACTGGAGGGTTGAAGCGGCTGGGCCCAAGTCTGCCGCCTTGTGGCAGGGTGGGGGCGTTGCAGGCGAAGCAAGGCTCTTAGCCTCCCAGGCGGGGCACAGGCCAGACTCCCCACAGGAGAACAGGTCCGTTGAGGAGGGTCCCGCCAGCCCGCCCGCCCGCCCGCCGGGACCCGCTCCACCTGGCGCGGAACCGTGGCCGGCCCCTCTTCCCGGCCCCAGGTCCCTAGTTCTTCCCTGGCACTCTGCCTCTGCGGGGGTGGGAGAGCTGCTGGGAAGTGTGGTCCACGGGAAAACGCACGGTCCTCTGGATGGCAGGGAGGGCTTCCGTTAACTCTGACACCAGCCCAGGGACCCTGTGAACCTGGCCTGATATCTCAAGGGGGGGTGGGGGGGCACGTTGCCCGGAGGGATGCTTGTGGTGGGGGGGCCTGCTTGCGCCTGCGCGGCCCCGCCTCTTGGCCCGTAAACCACCCGCCCGCGGCTCAGACATAAGCCATCTCCTGGGCGCCTCCCCCCTGTTCTTCCATCCGTAAAGGGGGACCCCTTTACGGATGGAAGAACAGGGGGATCTTCGCAGTGGCGGGGACGGGACGGAGGGGTCTGCGGGTTTGCCGCCACGTAGGCCAGTTACTCGCACCCCGGCCCCCTGTGTCCGTGCTCCATGGAGGAGGTGGGACGCTTATGGCGGGATGCAGGCCTCCTGCGGGGCTCAAGGGACGGCGTGGGCGCTCCCCGGGCGAGAGAGGGCACCCGGGACCCGAGAGAGCACCCGGGAAAATGCCCAGCCCTGGCCCCCGTGGCTCCAGTGGCCTCCCTAGGCTCCTGCCGTGGGGCCTGGTCCCGCTCACCTGGGCCCAGGTTCTCCGCAGGTGAATGCCTTTTGCGGACAGCAAGGACCACAGGCCGCGGATGCCTTCACGGGGAGGGGGGTTCGAGCTCTGTGGGACCCGGGTCCCAGCGGACACAGTCCCTTCTCGCGAAGTCCAGCCCAGACTTTAGAGAGTAGAAGCGTCTCGGTGCAGGTTTGCCGCCTCGGGGCAGGGTGGGGCCGTTTGAGCCAAGAAAGACTCTCAGCCCCCCAGGCAGGTCTCAGGCCCGAGTCCCCCCGGGAGACGGGGTCCCTGGGCGTGGGTCCGGCCCGCCCGGGCCCCTGCCCACCAGGCGCGGAACCCTGGCCCGCCCCTCATCGAGGCCCCGGGGCCCTAGTTCTTCCCCGGCACTCTGCCTCTGCCGGGGTGGGAGACGCGCTGGCACTTGTGGTCCACGGGAAAAGGAACGCACCTCTGGGTGGCGGGCAGAGCTTCCAGTTCCACGGACAGGACCCCAGGGACTCTGTGAAGCAGGCCTGATATGTCCAGGGTGGGGCCCGTTGCCCCGAGGGAGGCTTCTGGTGGGGCTGCCTGCCCTCTGCCTGCCGGGTCCCGCGTCTTGGCCCGAAACCGGCCAGCGGCGGCTCTGACAAATGCCATCTCCTGGGGGCCTCCCCCCTGTTCCTCCATCCGTAAGGGGCGACCCCCTTACGGATGGAGGAACAGGGGGATCTTCGCAGTGGGGCGGTCGGGACGGAGGGGTCTGCGCGCCTCCAGCCACTTAGCCCAGTGACGCGCAGCCCGGGCCCAGAGTTCCAAGCTCCATGGAGGCAGGGGGCCTCTTATCACGGGAAGCAGGTGTCTCGCGGGGCTCCAGGGACGGCGTGGGCACTCTCTAGGCGAGAGAGGGTGCCCGTGCCCCGAGAGAGCCCCGGCGAGAGCCCGAGGCCTGGCCGCAGAGGCTGCCGTTGCCTCCCCCGGGCTCCTACCATGGGGCCTGGCCCTGCTCTCCCGAGGCCCTGGTTCGCCGCAGGTGAATGCCTTTTGCGGACGCCAAGGACAGGAGGCCGCCGATTCCCTCACAGAGGTGGGGGTTCGAGCTCTGGGGGACTGAGGTCGCAGCGGTCTCACTCCATTTTTGGGTGCTTCTGCACAGACTGGAGGGTTGAAGCGGCTGGGCCCAAGTCTGCCGCCTTGTGGCAGGGTGGGGGCGTTGCAGGCGAAGCAAGGCTCTTAGCCTCCCAGGCGGGGCACAGGCCAGACTCCCCACAGGAGAACAGGTCCGTTGAGGAGGGTCCCGCCAGCCCGCCCGCCCGCCCGCCGGGACCCGCTCCACCTGGCGCGGAACCGTGGCCGGCCCCTCTTCCCGGCCCCAGGTCCCTAGTTCTTCCCTGGCACTCTGCCTCTGCGGGGGTGGGAGAGCTGCTGGGAAGTGTGGTCCACGGGAAAACGCACGGTCCTCTGGATGGCAGGGAGGGCTTCCGTTAACTCTGACACCAGCCCAGGGACCCTGTGAACCTGGCCTGATATCTCAAGGGGGGGTGGGGGGGCACGTTGCCCGGAGGGATGCTTGTGGTGGGGGGGCCTGCTTGCGCCTGCGCGGCCCCGCCTCTTGGCCCGTAAACCACCCGCCCGCGGCTCAGACATAAGCCATCTCCTGGGCGCCTCCCCCCTGTTCTTCCATCCGTAAAGGGGGACCCCTTTACGGATGGAAGAACAGGGGGATCTTCGCAGTGGCGGGGACGGGACGGAGGGGTCTGCGGGTTTGCCGCCACGTAGGCCAGTTACTCGCACCCCGGCCCCCTGTGTCCGTGCTCCATGGAGGAGGTGGGACGCTTATGGCGGGATGCAGGCCTCCTGCGGGGCTCAAGGGACGGCGTGGGCGCTCCCCGGGCGAGAGAGGGCACCCGGGACCCGAGAGAGCACCCGGGAAAATGCCCAGCCCTGGCCCCCGTGGCTCCAGTGGCCTCCCTAGGCTCCTGCCGTGGGGCCTGGTCCCGCTCACCTGGGCCCAGGTTCTCCGCAGGTGAATGCCTTTTGCGGACAGCAAGGACCACAGGCCGCGGATGCCTTCACGGGGAGGGGGGTTCGAGCTCTGTGGGACCCGGGTCCCAGCGGACACAGTCCCTTCTCGCGAAGTCCAGCCCAGACTTTAGAGAGTAGAAGCGTCTCGGTGCAGGTTTGCCGCCTCGGGGCAGGGTGGGGCCGTTTGAGCCAAGAAAGACTCTCAGCCCCCCAGGCAGGTCTCAGGCCCGAGTCCCCCCGGGAGACGGGGTCCCTGGGCGTGGGTCCGGCCCGCCCGGGCCCCTGCCCACCAGGCGCGGAACCCTGGCCCGCCCCTCATCGAGGCCCCGGGGCCCTAGTTCTTCCCCGGCACTCTGCCTCTGCCGGGGTGGGAGACGCGCTGGCACTTGTGGTCCACGGGAAAAGGAACGGACCTCTGGGTGGCGGGCAGAGCTTCCAGTTCCACGGACAGGACCCCAGGGACTCTGTGAAGCAGGCCTGATATGTCCAGGGTGGGGCCCGTTGCCCCGAGGGAGGCTTCTGGTGGGGCTGCCTGCCCTCTGCCTGCCGGGTCCCGCGTCTTGGCCCGAAACCGGCCAGCGGCGGCTCTGACAAATGCCATCTCCTGGGGGCCTCCCCCCTGTTCCTCCATCCGTAAGGGGCGACCCCCTTACGGATGGAGGAACAGGGGGATCTTCGCAGTGGGGCGGTCGGGACGGAGGGGTCTGCGCGCCTCCAGCCACTTAGCCCAGTGACGCGCAGCCCGGGCCCAGAGTTCCAAGCTCCATGGAGGCAGGGGGCCTCTTATCACGGGAAGCAGGTGTCTCGCGGGGCTCCAGGGACGGCGTGGGCACTCTCTAGGCGAGAGAGGGTGCCCGTGCCCCGAGAGAGCCCCGGCGAGAGCCCGAGGCCTGGCCGCAGAGGCTGCCGTTGCCTCCCCCGGGCTCCTACCATGGGGCCTGGCCCTGCTCTCCCGAGGCCCTGGTTCGCCGCAGGTGAATGCCTTTTGCGGACGCCAAGGACAGGAGGCCGCCGATTCCCTCACAGAGGTGGGGGTTCGAGCTCTGGGGGACTGAGGTCGCAGCGGTCTCACTCCATTTTTGGGTGCTTCTGCACAGACTGGAGGGTTGAAGCGGCTGGGCCCAAGTCTGCCGCCTTGTGGCAGGGTGGGGGCGTTGCAGGCGAAGCAAGGCTCTTAGCCTCCCAGGCGGGGCACAGGCCAGACTCCCCACAGGAGAACAGGTCCGTGGACGAGGGTCCCGCCCGCCCTTCCGCCCGCCCGCCGGGACCCGCTCCACCTGGCGCGGAACCGTGGCCGGCCCCTCTTCCCGGCCCCAGGTCCCTAGTTCTTCCCTGGCACTCTGCCTCTGCGGGGGTGGGAGAGCTGCTGGGAAGTGTGGTCCACGGGAAAACGCACGGTCCTCTGGATGGCAGGGAGGGCTTCCGTTAACTCTGACACCAGCCCAGGGACCCTGTGAACCTGGCCTGATATCTCAAGGGGGGGGGGGCACGTTGCCCGGAGGGAGGCTTGTGGTGGGGGGGCCTGCTTGCGCCTGCGCGGCCCCGCCTCTTGGCCCGTAAACCACCCAGCCGCGGCTCGGACAAAAGCCATCTCCTGGGCGCCTCCCCCCTGTTCTTCCATCCGTAAAGGGGGACCCCTGTACGGATGGAAGAACAGGGGGATCTTCGCAGTGGCGGGGACGGGACGGAGGGGTCTGCGGGTTTGCCGCCACGTAGGCCAGTTGCTCGCACCACGGCCCCCTGTGTCCGTGCTCCATGGAGGAGGTGGGCCGCTTATGGCGGGATGCAGGCGTCCTGCGGGGCTCAAGGGACGGCGTGGGCACTCCCCGGGCGAGAGAGGGCACCCGGGAAAATGCCCAGCCCTGGCCCCCGTGGCTCCAGTGGCCTCCCTAGGCTCCTGCCGTGGGGCCTGGTCCCGCTCACCTGGGCCCAGGTTCTCCGCAGGTGAATGCCTTTTGCGGACAGCAAGGACCACAGGCCGCGGATGCCTTCACGGGGAGGGGGGTTCGAGCTCTGTGGGACCCGGGTCCCAGCGGACACAGTCCCTTCTCGCGAAGTCCAGCCCAGACTTTAGAGAGTAGAAGCGTCTCGGTGCAGGTTTGCCGCCTCGGGGCAGGGTGGGGCCGTTTGAGCCAAGAAAGACTCTCAGCCCCCCAGGCAGGTCTCAGGCCCGAGTCCCCCCGGGAGACGGGGTCCCTGGGCGTGGGTCCGGCCCGCCCGGGCCCCTGCCCACCAGGCGCGGAACCCTGGCCCGCCCCTCATCGAGGCCCCGGGGCCCTAGTTCTTCCCCGGCACTCTGCCTCTGCCGGGGTGGGAGACGCGCTGGCACTTGTGGTCCACGGGAAAAGGAACGGACCTCTGGGTGGCGGGCAGAGCTTCCAGTTCCACGGACAGGACCCCAGGGACTCTGTGAAGCAGGCCTGATATGTCCAGGGTGGGGCCCGTTGCCCCGAGGGAGGCTTCTGGTGGGGCTGCCTGCCCTC
The DNA here is from genome assembly GCF_022682495.2 of Desmodus rotundus. NCBI lineage: Eukaryota > Metazoa > Chordata > Mammalia > Chiroptera > Phyllostomidae > Desmodus > Desmodus rotundus. The sequence goes on along the minus strand of NW_026527418.1, from coordinate 9,694 downwards.
TGCCTGCCGGGTCCCGCGTCTTGGCCCGAAACCGGCCAGCGGCGGCTCTGACAAATGCCATCTCCTGGGGGCCTCCCCCCTGTTCCTCCATCCGTAAGGGGCGACCCCCTTACGGATGGAGGAACAGGGGGATCTTCGCAGTGGGGCGGTCGGGACGGAGGGGTCTGCGCGCCTCCAGCCACTTAGCCCAGTGACCCGCAGCCCGGCCCCAGAGTTCCAAGCTCCATGGAGGCAGGGGGCCTCTTATCACGGGAAGCAGGTGTCTCGCGGGGCTCCAGGGACGGCGTGGGCACTCTCTAGGCGAGAGAGGGTGCCCGTGCCCCGAGAGAGCCCCGGCGAGAGCCCGAGGCCTGGCCGCAGAGGCTGCCGTTGCCTCCCCCGGGCTCCTACCATGGGGCCTGGCCCTGCTCTCCCGAGGCCCTGGTTCGCCGCAGGTGAATGCCTTTTGCGGACGCCAAGGACAGGAGGCCGCCGATTCCCTCACAGAGGTGGGGGTTCGAGCTCTGGGGGACTGAGGTCGCAGCGGTCTCACTCCATTTTTGGGTGCTTCTGCACAGACTGGAGGGTTGAAGCGGCTGGGCCCAAGTCTGCCGCCTTGTGGCAGGGTGGGGGCGTTGCAGGCGAAGCAAGGCTCTTAGCCTCCCAGGCGGGGCACAGGCCAGACTCCCCACAGGAGAACAGGTCCGTGGACGAGGGTCCCGCCCGCCCTTCCGCCCGCCCGCCGGGACCCGCTCCACCTGGCGCGGAACCGTGGCCGGCCCCTCTTCCCGGCCCCAGGTCCCTAGTTCTTCCCTGGCACTCTGCCTCTGCGGGGGTGGGAGAGCTGCTGGGAAGTGTGGTCCACGGGAAAACGCACGGTCCTCTGGATGGCAGGGAGGGCTTCCGTTAACTCTGACACCAGCCCAGGGACCCTGTGAACCTGGCCTGATATCTCAAGGGGGGGGGGGCACGTTGCCCGGAGGGAGGCTTGTGGTGGGGGGGCCTGCTTGCGCCTGCGCGGCCCCGCCTCTTGGCCCGTAAACCACCCAGCCGCGGCTCGGACAAAAGCCATCTCCTGGGCGCCTCCCCCCTGTTCTTCCATCCGTAAAGGGGGACCCCTGTACGGATGGAAGAACAGGGGGATCTTCGCAGTGGCGGGGACGGGACGGAGGGGTCTGCGGGTTTGCCGCCACGTAGGCCAGTTGCTCGCACCACGGCCCCCTGTGTCCGTGCTCCATGGAGGAGGTGGGCCGCTTATGGCGGGATGCAGGCGTCCTGCGGGGCTCAAGGGACGGCGTGGGCACTCCCCGGGCGAGAGAGGGCACCCGGGAAAATGCCCAGCCCTGGCCCCCGTGGCTCCAGTGGCCTCCCTAGGCTCCTGCCGTGGGGCCTGGTCCCGCTCACCTGGGCCCAGGTTCTCCGCAGGTGAATGCCTTTTGCGGACAGCAAGGACCACAGGCCGCGGATGCCTTCACGGGGAGGGGGGTTCGAGCTCTGTGGGACCCGGGTCCCAGCGGACACAGTCCCTTCTCGCGAAGTCCAGCCCAGACTTTAGAGAGTAGAAGCGTCTCGGTGCAGGTTTGCCGCCTCGGGGCAGGGTGGGGCCGTTTGAGCCAAGAAAGACTCTCAGCCCCCCAGGCAGGTCTCAGGCCCGAGTCCCCCCGGGAGACGGGGTCCCTGGGCGTGGGTCCGGCCCGCCCGGGCCCCTGCCCACCAGGCGCGGAACCCTGGCCCGCCCCTCATCGAGGCCCCGGGGCCCTAGTTCTTCCCCGGCACTCTGCCTCTGCCGGGGTGGGAGACGCGCTGGCACTTGTGGTCCACGGGAAAAGGAACGGACCTCTGGGTGGCGGGCAGAGCTTCCAGTTCCACGGACAGGACCCCAGGGACTCTGTGAAGCAGGCCTGATATGTCCAGGGTGGGGCCCGTTGCCCCGAGGGAGGCTTCTGGTGGGGCTGCCTGCCCTCTGCCTGCCGGGTCCCGCGTCTTGGCCCGAAACCGGCCAGCGGCGGCTCTGACAAATGCCATCTCCTGGGGGCCTCCCCCCTGTTCCTCCATCCGTAAGGGGCGACCCCCTTACGGATGGAGGAACAGGGGGATCTTCGCAGTGGGGGCGGTCGGGACGGAGGGGTCTGCGCGCCTCCAGCCACTTAGCCCAGTGACCCGCAGCCCGGCCCCAGAGTTCCAAGCTCCATGGAGGCAGGGGGCCTCTTATCACGGGAAGCAGGTGTCTCGCGGGGCTCCAGGGACGGCGTGGGCACTCTCTAGGCGAGAGAGGGTGCCCGTGCCCCGAGAGAGCCCCGGCGAGAGCCCGAGGCCTGGCCGCAGAGGCTGCCGTTGCCTCCCCCGGGCTCCTACCATGGGGCCTGGCCCTGCTCTCCCGAGGCCCTGGTTCGCCGCAGGTGAATGCCTTTTGCGGACGCCAAGGACAGGAGGCCGCCGATTCCCTCACAGAGGTGGGGGTTCGAGCTCTGGGGGACTGAGGTCGCAGCGGTCTCACTCCATTTTTGGGTGCTTCTGCACAGACTGGAGGGTTGAAGCGGCTGGGCCCAAGTCTGCCGCCTTGTGGCAGGGTGGGGGCGTTGCAGGCGAAGCAAGGCTCTTAGCCTCCCAGGCGGGGCACAGGCCAGACTCCCCACAGGAGAACAGGTCCGTGGACGAGGGTCCCGCCCGCCCGCCCGCCCGCCGGGACCCGCTCCACCTGGCGCGGAACCGTGGCCGGCCCCTCTTCCCGGCCCCAGGTCCCTAGTTCTTCCCTGGCACTCTGCCTCTGCGGGGGTGGGAGAGCTGCTGGGAAGTGTGGTCCACGGGAAAACGCACGGTCCTCTGGATGGCAGGGAGGGCTTCCGTTAACTCTGACACCAGCCCAGGGACCCTGTGAACCTGGCCTGATATCTCAAGGGGGGGGGGGGCACGTTGCCCGGAGGGAGGCTTGTGGTGGGGGGGCCTGCTTGCGCCTGCGCGGGCCCCGCCTCTTGGCCCGTAAACCACCCAGCCGCGGCTCGGACAAAAGCCATCTCCTGGGCGCCTCCCCCCTGTTCTTCCATCCGTAAAGGGGGACCCCTGTACGGATGGAAGAACAGGGGGATCTTCGCAGTGGCGGGGACGGGACGGAGGGGTCTGCGGGTTTGCCGCCACGTAGGCCAGTTGCTCGCACCACGGCCCCCTGTGTCCGTGCTCCATGGAGGAGGTGGGCCGCTTATGGCGGGATGCAGGCGTCCTGCGGGGCTCAAGGGACGGCGTGGGCACTCCCCGGGCGAGAGAGGGCACCCGGGGAAAATGCCCAGCCCTGGGCCCCCCGTGGCTCCAGTGGCCTCCCTAGGCTCCTGCCGTGGGGCCTGGTCCCGCTCACCTGGACCCAGGTTCTCCGCAGGTGAATGCCTTTTGCGGACAGCAAGGACCACAGGCCGCGGATGCCTTCACGGGGAGGGGGGTTCGAGCTCTGTGGGGACCCGGGTCCCAGCGGACACATTCCCTTCTCGCGACGTCCAGCCCAGACTTTAGAGAGTAGAAGCGTCTCGGTGCAGGTTGGCCGCCTCGGGGCAGGGTGGGGCCGTTTGAGCCAAGAAAGACTCTCAGCCCCCCAGGCAGGTCTCAGGCCCGAGTCCCCCCGGGAGACGGGGTCCCTGGGCGTGGGTCCGGCCCGCCCGGGCCCCTGCCCACCAGGCGCGGAACCCTGGCCCGCCCCTCATCGAGGCCCCGGGGCCCTAGTTCTTCCCCGGCACTCTGCCTCTGCCGGGGTGGGAGACGCGCTGGCAAGTGTGGTCCACGGGAAAAGGAACGGACCTCTGGGTGGCGGGCAGAGCTTCCAGTTCCACGGACAGGACCCCAGGGACTCTGTGAAGCGGGCCTGATATGTCCGGGGTGGGGCCCGTTGCCCCGAGGGAGGCTTCTGGTGGGGCTGCCTGCCCTCTGCCTGCCGGGTCCCGCGTCTTGGCCCGAAACCGGCCAGCGGCGGCTCTGACAAATGCCATCTCCTGGGGGCCTCCCCCCTGTTCTCCATCCGTAAGGGGCGACCCCCTTACGGATGGAGGAACAGGGGGATCTTCGCAGTGGGGCGGGTCGGGACGGAGGGGGTCTGCGCGCCTCCAGCCACTTAGCCCAGTGACGCGCAGCCCGGGCCCAGAGTTCCAAGCTCCATGGAGGCAGGGGGCCTCTTATCACGGGAAGCAGGTGTCTCGCGGGGCTCCAGGGACGGCGTGGCACTCTCTAGGCGAGAGAGGGTGCCCGTGCCCCGAGAGAGCCCCGGCGAGAGCCCGAGGCCTGGCCGCAGAGGCCTGCCGTTGCCTCCCCCGGGCTCCTACCATGGGGCCCTGGCCCTGCTCTCCCGAGGCCCTGGTTCGCCGCAGGTGAATGCCTTTTGCGGACGCCAAGGACAGGAGGCCGCCGATTCCCTCACAGAGGTGGGGGTTCGAGCTCTGGGGGACTGAGGTCGCAGCGGTCTCACTCCATTTTTGGGTGCTTCTGCACAGACTGGAGGGGTTGAAGCGGCTGGGCCCAAGTCTGCCGCCTTGTGGCAGGGTGGGGGCGTTGCAGGCGAAGCAAGGCTCTTAGCCTCCCCAGGCGGGGCACAGGCCAGACTCCCCACAGGAGAACAGGTCCGTTGAGGAGGGTCCCGCCAGCCCGCCCGCCCGCCCGCCGGGACCCGCTCCACCTGGCGCGGAACCGTGGCCGGCCCCTCTTCCCCGGCCCCAGGTCCCTAGTTCTTCCCTGGCACTCTGCTCTGCGGGGGTGGGAGAGCTGCTGGGAAGTGTGGTCCACGGGAAACGCACGGTCCTCTGGATGGCAGGGAGGGCTTCCGTTAACTCTGACACCAGCCCAGGGACCCTGTGAACCTGGCCTGATATCTCAAGGGGGGGGGGGGCACGTTGCCCGGAGGGAGGGCTTGTGGTGGGGGGGCCTGCTTGCGCCTGCGCGGCCCCGCCTCTTGGCCCGTAAACCACCCAGCCGCTGGCTCGGACAAAAGCCATCTCCTGGGCGCCTCCCCCCTGTTCTTCCATCCGTAAAGGGGGACCCCTGTACGGATGGAAGAACAGGGGGATCTTCGCAGTGGCGGGGACGGGACGGAGGGGTCTGCGGGTTTGCCGCCACGTAGGCCAGTTGCTCGCACCACGGCCCCCTGTGTCCGTGCTCCATGGAGGAGGTGGGCCGCTTATGGCGGGATGCAGGCGTCCTGCGGGGCTCAAGGGACGGCGTGGGCACTCCCCGGGCGAGGAGAGGGCACCCGGGGAAAATGCCCAGCCCTGGCCCCCGTGGCTCCAGTGGCCTCCCTAGGCTCCTGCCGTGGGGCCTGGTCCCGCTCACCTGGGCCCAGGTTCTCCGCAGGTGAATGCCTTTTGCGGACAGCAAGGACCCACAGGCCGCGGATGCCTTCACGGGGAGGGGGGTTCGAGCTCTGTGGGACCCGGGTCCCAGCGGACACAGTCCCTTCTCGCGAAGTCCAGCCCAGACTTTAGAGAGTAGAAGCGTCTCGGTGCAGGTTTGCCGCCTCGGGGCAGGGTGGGGCCGTTTGAGCCAAGAAAGACTCTCAGCCCCCCAGGCAGGTCTCAGGCCCGAGTCCCCCCGGGAGACGGGGTCCCTGGGCGTGGGTCCGGCCCGCCCGGGCCCCTGCCCACCAGGCGCGGAACCCTGGCCCGCCCCTCATCGAGGCCCCGGGGCCCTAGTTCTTCCCCGGCACTCTGCCTCTGCCGGGGGGTGGGAGACGCGCTGGCACTTGTGGTCCACGGGAAAAGGAACGCACCTCTGGGTGGCGGGCAGAGCTTCCAGTTCCACGGACAGGACCCCAGGGACTCTGTGAAGCAGGCCTGATATGTCCAGGGTGGGCCCGTTGCCCCGAGGGAGGCTTCTGGTGGGGCTGCCTGCCCTCTGCCTGCCGGGGTCCCGCGTCTTGGCCCGAAACCGGCCAGCGGCGGGCTCTGACAAATGCCATCTCCTGGGGGCCTCCCCCCTGTTCCTCCATCCGTAAGGGGCGACCCCCTTACGGATGGAGGAACAGGGGGATCTTCGCAGTGGGGCGGTCGGGACGGAGGGGTCTGCGCGCCTCCAGCCACTTAGCCCAGTGACGCGCAGCCCGGGCCCAGAGTTCCAAGCTCCATGGAGGCAGGGGGCCTCTTATCACGGGAAGCAGGTGTCTCGCGGGGCTCCAGGGACGGCGTGGGCACTCTCTAGGCGAGGAGAGGGTGCCCGTGCCCCGAGGAGAGCCCCGGCGAGAGCCCGAGGCCTGGCCGCAGAGGCTGCCGTTGCCTCCCCCGGGCTCCTACCATGGGGCCTGGCCCTGCTCTCCCGAGGCCCTGGTTCGCCGCAGGTGAATGCCTTTTGCGGACGCCAAGGACAGGAGGCCGCCGATTTCCCTCACAGAGGTGGGGGTTCGAGCTCTGGGGGACTGAGGTCGCAGCGGTCTCACTCCATTTTTGGGTGCTTCTGCACAGACTGGAGGGTTGAAGCGGCTGGGCCCAAGTCTGCCGCCTTGTGGCAGGGTGGGGCGTTGCAGGCGAAGCAAGGCTCTTAGCCTCCCAGGCGGGGCACAGGCCAGGACTCCCCACAGGAGAACAGGTCCGTGGACCGAGGGTCCCGCCCCGCCCCTTCCGCCCGCCCGCCGGGACCCGCTCCACCTGGCGCGGAACCGTGGCCGGCCCCTCTTCCCGGCCCCAGGTCCCTAGTTCTTCCCTGGCACTCTGCCCTCTGCGGGGGTGGGAGAGCTGCTGGGAAGTGTGGTCCACGGGAAAACGCACGGTCCTCTGGATGGCAGGGAGGGCTTCCGTTAACTCTGACACCAGCCCAGGGACCCTGTGAACCTGGCCTGATATCTCAAGGGGGGGGGGGCCACGTTGCCCGGAGGGAGGCTTGTGGTGGGGGGGGCCTGCTTGCGCCTGCGCGGGCCCCGCCTCTTGGCCCGTAAACCACCCAGCCGCGGCTCGGACAAAAGCCATCTCCTGGGCGCCTCCCCCCCTGTTCTTCCATCCGTAAAGGGGGGACCCCTGTACGGATGGAAGAAACAGGGGGATCTTCGCAGTGGCGGGGACGGGACGGAGGGGTCTGCGGGTTTGCCGCCACGTAGGCCAGTTGCTCGCACCACGGCCCCCTGTGTCCGTGCTCCATGGAGGAGGTGGGCCGCTTATGGCGGGATGCAGGCGTCCTGCGGGGCTCAAGGGGACGGCGTGGGCACTCCCCGGGCGAGAGAGGGCACCCGGGAATATGCCCCGCCCTGGCTCCCCGTGGCTCCAGTGGCCTCCCTAGGCTCCTGCCGGTGGGGCCCTGGTCCCGCTCACCTGGGCCCAGGTTCTCCGCAGGTGAATGCCTTTTGCGGACAGCAAGGACCACAGGCCGCGGATGCCTTCACGGGAGGGGGGTTCGAGCTCTGTGGGACCCGGGGTCCCAGCGGACACAGTCCCTTCTCGCGAAGTCCAGCCCAGACTTTAGAGAGTAGAAGCGTCTCGGTGCAGGTTTGCCGCCTCGGGGCAGGGTGGGGCCGTTTGAGCCAAGAAAGACTCTCAGCCCCCAGGCAGGTCTCAGGCCCGAGTCCCCCCGGGAGACCGGGGTCCCTGGGCGTGGGGTCCGGCCCGCCGGGCCCCTGCCCACCAGGCGCGGAACCCTGGCCCGCCCCTCATCGAGGCCCCGGGGCCCTAGTTCTTCCCCGGCACTCTGCCTCTGCCGGGTGGTGGGAGACGCGCTGGCAAGTGTGGTCCACGGGGAAGAAGGAACGGACCTCTGGGGTGGCGGGCAGAGCTTCCAGTTCCACGGACAGGACCCCAGGGACTCTGTGAAGCAGGCCTGATATGTCCAGGGTGGGGCCCGTTGCCCCGAGGGAGGCTTCTGGTGGGGCTGCCTGCCCTCTGCCTGCCGGGGTCCCGCGTCTTGGCCCGAAACCGGCCAGCGGCGGCTCTGACAAATGCCATCTCCTGGGGGCCTCCCCCCTGTTCCTCCATCCGTAAGGGGCGACCCCCTTACGGATGGAGGAACAGGGGGATCTTCGCAGTGGGGCGGTCGGGACGGAGGGGTCTGCGCGCCTCCAGCCACTTAGCCCAGTGACGCGCAGCCCGGGCCCAGAGTTCCAAGCTCCATGGAGGCAGGGGGCCTCTTATCACGGGAAGCAGGTGTCTCGCGGGGCTCCAGGGACGGCGTGGGCACTCTCTAGGCGAGAGAGGGTGCCCGTGCCCCGAGAGAGCCCCGGCGAGAGCCCGAGGCCTGGCCGCAGAGGCTGCCGTTGCCTCCCCCGGGCTCCTACCATGGGGCCTGGCCCTGCTCTCCCGAGGCCCTGGTTCGCCGCAGGTGAATGCCTTTTGCGGACGCCAAGGGACAGGAGGCCGCCGATTCCCTCACAGAGGTGGGGGTTCGAGCTCTGGGGGACTGAGGGTCGCAGCGGTCTCACTCCATTTTTGGGTGCTTCTGCACAGACTGGAGGGTTGAAGCGGCTGGGCCCAAGTCTGCCGCCTTGTGGCAGGGTGGGGGCGTTGCAGGCGAAGCAAGGCTCTTAGCCTCCCAGGCGGGGCACAGGCCAGACTCCCCACAGGAGAAACAGGTCCGTTGAGGAGGGTCCCCGCCAGCCCGCCCGCCCGCCCGCCGGGACCCGCTCCACCTGGCGCGGGAACCGTGGCCGGCCCCTCTTCCCGGCCCCAGGTCCCTAGTTCTTCCCTGGCACTCTGCCTCTGCGGGGGTGGGAGAGCTGCTGGGAAGTGTGGTCCACGGGGAAAACGCACGGTCCTCTGGATGGCAGGAGGGCTTCCGTTAACTCTGCCACCAGCCCAGGGACCCTGTGAACCTGGCCTGATATCTCAAGGGGGGGGTGGGGGGGGCCACGTTGCCCGGAGGGATGCTTGTGGTGGGGGGGCCTGCTTGCGCCTGCGCGGCCCCGCCTCTTGGCCCGTTAAACCACCCGCCCGCGGCTCAGACATAAGCCATCTCCTGGGCGCCTCCCCCCTGTTCTTCCCATCCGTAAAGGGGGACCCCTTTACGGATGGAAGAAACAGGGGGATCTTCGCAAGTGGCGGGGACGGGACGGAGGGGTCTGCGGGTTTGCCGCCACGTAGGCCAGTTACTCGCACCCCGGCCCCCTGTGTCCGTGCTCCATGGAGGAGGTGGGACGCTTATGGCGGGATGCAGGCCTCCTGCGGGGCTCAAGGGACGGCGTGGGGCGCTCCCCGGGCGAGAGAGGGCACCCGGGACCCGAGAGAGCACCCGGGGAAAATGCCCAGCCCTGGGCCCCCGTGGCTCCAGTGGCCTCCCTAGGCTCCTGCCGTGGGCCTGGTCCCGCTCACCTGGGCCCAGGTTCTCCGCAGGTGAATGCCTTTTGCGGACAGCAAGGACCACAGGCCGCGGATGCCTTCACGGGGAGGGGGGGTTCGAGCTCTGTGGGACCCGGGGTCCCAGCGGACACAGTCCCTTCTCGCGAAGTCCAGCCCAGACTTTAGAGAGTAGAAGCGTCTCGGTGCAGGTTTGCCGCCTCGGGGCAGGGTGGGGCCGTTTGAGCCAAGAAAGACTCTCAGCCCCCCCAGGCAGGTCTCAGGCCCGAGTCCCCCCGGGAGACGGGGTCCCTGGGCGTGGGTCCGGCCCGCCCGGGCCCCTGCCCACCAGGCGCGGAACCCTGGCCCGCCCCTCATCGAGGCCCGGGGGCCCTAGTTCTTCCCCGGCACTCTGCCTCTGCCGGGGTGGGAGACGCGCTGGCACTTGTGGTCCACGGGAAAAGGAACGGACCTCTGGGTGGCGGGCAGAGCTCCCAGTT
>NW_026527417.1:0-46832 GCF_022682495.2 Desmodus rotundus | reverse complement strand
CCGTAAAGGGGGACCCCTTTACGGATGGAAGAACAGGGGGATCTTCGCAGTGGCGGGGACGGGACGGAGGGGTCTGCGGGTTTGCCGCCACGTAGGCCAGTTGCTCGCACCCCGGCCCCCTGTGTCCGTGCTCCATGGAGGAGGTGGGCCGCTTATGGCGGGATGCAGGCGTCCTGCGGGGCTCAAGGGACGGCGTGGGCGCTCCCCGGGCGAGAGAGGGCACCCGGGACCCGAGAGAGCACCCGGGAAAATGCCCCGCCCTGGCCCCCGTGGCTCCAGTGGCCTCCCTAGGCTCCTGCCGTGGGGCCTGGTCCCGCCCACCTGGGCCCAGGTTCTCCGCAGGTGAATGCCTTTTGCGGACAGCAAGGACCACAGGCCGCGGATGCCTTCACGGGGAGGGGGGTTCGAGCTCTGTGGGACCCGGGTCCCAGCGGACACAGTCCCTTCTCGCGAAGTCCAGCCCAGACTTTAGAGAGTAGAAGCGTCTCGGTGCAGGTTTGCCGCCTCGGGGCAGGGTGGGGCCGTTTGAGCCAAGAAAGACTCTCAGCCCCCCAGGCAGGTCTCAGGCCCGAGTCCCCCCGGGAGACGGGGTCCCTGGGCGTGGGTCCGGCCCGCCCGGGCCCCTGCCCACCAGGCGCGGAACCCTGGCCCGCCCCTCATCGAGGCCCCGGGGCCCTAGTTCTTCCCTGGCACTCTGCCTCTGCCGGGGTGGGAGACGCGCTGGCAAGTGTAGTCCACGGGAAAAGGAACGGACCTCTGGGTGGCGGGCAGAGCTTCCAGTTCCACGGACAGGACCCCAGGGACTCTGTGAAGCGGGCCTGATATGTCCGGGGTGGGGCCCGTTGCCCCGAGGGAGGCTTCTGGTGGGGCTGCCTGCCCTCTGCCTGCCGGGTCCCGCGTCTTGGCCCGAAACCGGCCAGCGGCGGCTCTGACAAATGCCATCTCCTGGGGGCCTCCCCCCTGTTCCTCCATCCGTAAGGGGCGACCCCCTTACGGATGGAGGAACAGGGGGATCTTCGCAGTGGGGCGGTCGGGACGGAGGGGTCTGCGCGTCTCCAGCCACTTAGCCCAGTGACCCGCAGCCCGGCCCCAGAGTTCCAAGCTCCATGGAGGCAGGGGGCCTCTTATCACGGGAAGCAGGTGTCTCGCGGGGCTCCAGGGACGGCGTGGGCACTCTCTAGGCGAGAGAGGGTGCCCGTGCCCCGAGAGAGCCCCGGCGAGAGCCCGAGGCCTGGCCGCAGAGGCTGCCGTTGCCTCCCCCGGGCTCCTACCATGGGGCCTGGCCCTGCTCTCCCGAGGCCCTGGTTCGCCGCAGGTGAATGCCTTTTGCGGACGCCAAGGACAGGAGGCCGCCGATTCCCTCACAGAGGTGGGGGTTCGAGCTCTGGGGGACTGAGGTCGCAGCGGTCTCACTCCATTTTTGGGTGCTTCTGCACAGACTGGAGGGTTGAAGCGGCTGGGCCCAAGTCTGCCGCCTTGTGGCAGGGTGGGGGCGTTGCAGGCGAAGCAAGGCTCTTAGCCTCCCAGGCGGGGCACAGGCCAGACTCCCCACAGGAGAACAGGTCCGTGGACGAGGGTCCCGCCCGCCCGCCCGCCCGCCGGGACCCGCTCCACCTGGCGCGGAACCGTGGCCGGCCCCTCTTCCCGGCCCCAGGTCCCTAGTTCTTCCCTGGCACTCTGCCTCTGCGGGGGTGGGAGAGCTGCTGGGAAGTGTGGTCCACGGGAAAACGCACGGTCCTCTGGATGGCAGGGAGGGCTTCCGTTAACTCTGACACCAGCCCAGGGACCCTGTGAACCTGGCCTGATATCTCAAGGGGGGGCGGGGGGGGGCACGTTGCCCGGAGGGATGCTTGCGGTGGGGGGGCCTGCTTGCGCCTGCGCGGCCCCGCCTCTTGGCCCGTAAACCACCCGGCCGCGGCTCGGACAAAAGCCATCTCCTGGGCGCCTCCCCCCTGTTCTTCCATCCGTAAAGGGGGACCCCTTTACGGATGGAAGAACAGGGGGATCTTCGCAGTGGCGGGGACGGGACGGAGGGGTCTGCGGGTTTGCCGCCACGTAGGCCAGTTGCTCGCACCCCGGCCCCCTGTGTCCGTGCTCCATGGAGGAGGTGGGCCGCTTATGGCGGGATGCAGGCGTCCTGCGGGGCTCAAGGGACGGCGTGGGCGCTCCCCGGGCGAGAGAGGGCACCCGGGACCCGAGAGAGCACCCGGGAAAATGCCCCGCCCTGGCCCCCGTGGCTCCAGTGGCCTCCCTAGGCTCCTGCCGTGGGGCCTGGTCCCGCCCACCTGGGCCCAGGTTCTCCGCAGGTGAATGCCTTTTGCGGACAGCAAGGACCACAGGCCGCGGATGCCTTCACGGGGAGGGGGGTTCGAGCTCTGTGGGACCCGGGTCCCAGCGGACACAGTCCCTTCTCGCGAAGTCCAGCCCAGACTTTAGAGAGTAGAAGCGTCTCGGTGCAGGTTTGCCGCCTCGGGGCAGGGTGGGGCCGTTTGAGCCAAGAAAGACTCTCAGCCCCCCAGGCAGGTCTCAGGCCCGAGTCCCCCCGGGAGACGGGGTCCCTGGGCGTGGGTCCGGCCCGCCCGGGCCCCTGCCCACCAGGCGCGGAACCCTGGCCCGCCCCTCATCGAGGCCCCGGGGCCCTAGTTCTTCCCTGGCACTCTGCCTCTGCCGGGGTGGGAGACGCGCTGGCAAGTGTGGTCCACGGGAAAAGGAACGGACCTCTGGGTGGCGGGCAGAGCTTCCAGTTCCACGGACAGGACCCCAGGGACTCTGTGAAGCGGGCCTGATATGTCCGGGGTGGGGCCCGTTGCCCCGAGGGAGGCTTCTGGTGGGGCTGCCTGCCCTCTGCCTGCCGGGTCCCGCGTCTTGGCCCGAAACCGGCCAGCGGCGGCTCTGACAAATGCCATCTCCTGGGGGCCTCCCCCCTGTTCCTCCATCCGTAAGGGGCGACCCCCTTACGGATGGAGGAACAGGGGGATCTTCGCAGTGGGGCGGTCGGGACGGAGGGGTCTGCGCGTCTCCAGCCACTTAGCCCAGTGACCCGCAGCCCGGCCCCAGAGTTCCAAGCTCCATGGAGGCAGGGGGCCTCTTATCACGGGAAGCAGGTGTCTCGCGGGGCTCCAGGGACGGCGTGGGCACTCTCTAGGCGAGAGAGGGTGCCCGTGCCCCGAGAGAGCCCCGGCGAGAGCCCGAGGCCTGGCCGCAGAGGCTGCCGTTGCCTCCCCCGGGCTCCTACCATGGGGCCTGGCCCTGCTCTCCCGAGGCCCTGGTTCGCCGCAGGTGAATGCCTTTTGCGGACGCCAAGGACAGGAGGCCGCCGATTCCCTCACAGAGGTGGGGGTTCGAGCTCTGGGGGACTGAGGTCGCAGCGGTCTCACTCCATTTTTGGGTGCTTCTGCACAGACTGGAGGGTTGAAGCGGCTGGGCCCAAGTCTGCCGCCTTGTGGCAGGGTGGGGGCGTTGCAGGCGAAGCAAGGCTCTTAGCCTCCCAGGCGGGGCACAGGCCAGACTCCCCACAGGAGAACAGGTCCGTGGACGAGGGTCCCGCCCGCCCGCCCGCCCGCCGGGACCCGCTCCACCTGGCGCGGAACCGTGGCCGGCCCCTCTTCCCGGCCCCAGGTCCCTAGTTCTTCCCTGGCACTCTGCCTCTGCGGGGGTGGGAGAGCTGCTGGGAAGTGTGGTCCACGGGAAAACGCACGGTCCTCTGGATGGCAGGGAGGGCTTCCGTTAACTCTGACACCAGCCCAGGGACCCTGTGAACCTGGCCTGATATCTCAAGGGGGGGCGGGGGGGGGCACGTTGCCCGGAGGGATGCTTGCGGTGGGGGGGCCTGCTTGCGCCTGCGCGGCCCCGCCTCTTGGCCCGTAAACCACCCGGCCGCGGCTCGGACAAAAGCCATCTCCTGGGCGCCTCCCCCCTGTTCTTCCATCCGTAAAGGGGGACCCCTTTACGGATGGAAGAACAGGGGGATCTTCGCAGTGGCGGGGACGGGACGGAGGGGTCTGCGGGTTTGCCGCCACGTAGGCCAGTTGCTCGCACCCCGGCCCCCTGTGTCCGTGCTCCATGGAGGAGGTGGGCCGCTTATGGCGGGATGCAGGCGTCCTGCGGGGCTCAAGGGACGGCGTGGGCGCTCCCCGGGCGAGAGAGGGCACCCGGGACCCGAGAGAGCACCCGGGAAAATGCCCCGCCCTGGCCCCCGTGGCTCCAGTGGCCTCCCTAGGCTCCTGCCGTGGGGCCTGGTCCCGCCCACCTGGGCCCAGGTTCTCCGCAGGTGAATGCCTTTTGCGGACAGCAAGGACCACAGGCCGCGGATGCCTTCACGGGGAGGGGGGTTCGAGCTCTGTGGGACCCGGGTCCCAGCGGACACAGTCCCTTCTCGCGAAGTCCAGCCCAGACTTTAGAGAGTAGAAGCGTCTCGGTGCAGGTTTGCCGCCTCGGGGCAGGGTGGGGCCGTTTGAGCCAAGAAAGACTCTCAGCCCCCCAGGCAGGTCTCAGGCCCGAGTCCCCCCGGGAGACGGGGTCCCTGGGCGTGGGTCCGGCCCGCCCGGGCCCCTGCCCACCAGGCGCGGAACCCTGGCCCGCCCCTCATCGAGGCCCCGGGGCCCTAGTTCTTCCCTGGCACTCTGCCTCTGCCGGGGTGGGAGACGCGCTGGCAAGTGTGGTCCACGGGAAAAGGAACGGACCTCTGGGTGGCGGGCAGAGCTTCCAGTTCCACGGACAGGACCCCAGGGACTCTGTGAAGCGGGCCTGATATGTCCGGGGTGGGGCCCGTTGCCCCGAGGGAGGCTTCTGGTGGGGCTGCCTGCCCTCTGCCTGCCGGGTCCCGCGTCTTGGCCCGAAACCGGCCAGCGGCGGCTCTGACAAATGCCATCTCCTGGGGGCCTCCCCCCTGTTCCTCCATCCGTAAGGGGCGACCCCCTTACGGATGGAGGAACAGGGGGATCTTCGCAGTGGGGCGGTCGGGACGGAGGGGTCTGCGCGTCTCCAGCCACTTAGCCCAGTGACCCGCAGCCCGGCCCCAGAGTTCCAAGCTCCATGGAGGCAGGGGGCCTCTTATCACGGGAAGCAGGTGTCTCGCGGGGCTCCAGGGACGGCGTGGGCACTCTCTAGGCGAGAGAGGGTGCCCGTGCCCCGAGAGAGCCCCGGCGAGAGCCCGAGGCCTGGCCGCAGAGGCTGCCGTTGCCTCCCCCGGGCTCCTACCATGGGGCCTGGCCCTGCTCTCCCGAGGCCCTGGTTCGCCGCAGGTGAATGCCTTTTGCGGACGCCAAGGACAGGAGGCCGCCGATTCCCTCACAGAGGTGGGGGTTCGAGCTCTGGGGGACTGAGGTCGCAGCGGTCTCACTCCATTTTTGGGTGCTTCTGCACAGACTGGAGGGTTGAAGCGGCTGGGCCCAAGTCTGCCGCCTTGTGGCAGGGTGGGGGCGTTGCAGGCGAAGCAAGGCTCTTAGCCTCCCAGGCGGGGCACAGGCCAGACTCCCCACAGGAGAACAGGTCCGTGGACGAGGGTCCCGCCCGCCCGCCCGCCCGCCGGGACCCGCTCCACCTGGCGCGGAACCGTGGCCGGCCCCTCTTCCCGGCCCCAGGTCCCTAGTTCTTCCCTGGCACTCTGCCTCTGCGGGGGTGGGAGAGCTGCTGGGAAGTGTGGTCCACGGGAAAACGCACGGTCCTCTGGATGGCAGGGAGGGCTTCCGTTAACTCTGACACCAGCCCAGGGACCCTGTGAACCTGGCCTGATATCTCAAGGGGGGGCGGGGGGGGGCACGTTGCCCGGAGGGATGCTTGCGGTGGGGGGGCCTGCTTGCGCCTGCGCGGCCCCGCCTCTTGGCCCGTAAACCACCCGGCCGCGGCTCGGACAAAAGCCATCTCCTGGGCGCCTCCCCCCTGTTCTTCCATCCGTAAAGGGGGACCCCTTTACGGATGGAAGAACAGGGGGATCTTCGCAGTGGCGGGGACGGGACGGAGGGGTCTGCGGGTTTGCCGCCACGTAGGCCAGTTGCTCGCACCCCGGCCCCCTGTGTCCGTGCTCCATGGAGGAGGTGGGCCGCTTATGGCGGGATGCAGGCGTCCTGCGGGGCTCAAGGGACGGCGTGGGCGCTCCCCGGGCGAGAGAGGGCACCCGGGACCCGAGAGAGCACCCGGGAAAATGCCCCGCCCTGGCCCCCGTGGCTCCAGTGGCCTCCCTAGGCTCCTGCCGTGGGGCCTGGTCCCGCCCACCTGGGCCCAGGTTCTCCGCAGGTGAATGCCTTTTGCGGACAGCAAGGACCACAGGCCGCGGATGCCTTCACGGGGAGGGGGGTTCGAGCTCTGTGGGACCCGGGTCCCAGCGGACACAGTCCCTTCTCGCGAAGTCCAGCCCAGACTTTAGAGAGTAGAAGCGTCTCGGTGCAGGTTTGCCGCCTCGGGGCAGGGTGGGGCCGTTTGAGCCAAGAAAGACTCTCAGCCCCCCAGGCAGGTCTCAGGCCCGAGTCCCCCCGGGAGACGGGGTCCCTGGGCGTGGGTCCGGCCCGCCCGGGCCCCTGCCCACCAGGCGCGGAACCCTGGCCCGCCCCTCATCGAGGCCCCGGGGCCCTAGTTCTTCCCTGGCACTCTGCCTCTGCCGGGGTGGGAGACGCGCTGGCAAGTGTGGTCCACGGGAAAAGGAACGGACCTCTGGGTGGCGGGCAGAGCTTCCAGTTCCACGGACAGGACCCCAGGGACTCTGTGAAGCGGGCCTGATATGTCCGGGGTGGGGCCCGTTGCCCCGAGGGAGGCTTCTGGTGGGGCTGCCTGCCCTCTGCCTGCCGGGTCCCGCGTCTTGGCCCGAAACCGGCCAGCGGCGGCTCTGACAAATGCCATCTCCTGGGGGCCTCCCCCCTGTTCCTCCATCCGTAAGGGGCGACCCCCTTACGGATGGAGGAACAGGGGGATCTTCGCAGTGGGGCGGTCGGGACGGAGGGGTCTGCGCGTCTCCAGCCACTTAGCCCAGTGACCCGCAGCCCGGCCCCAGAGTTCCAAGCTCCATGGAGGCAGGGGGCCTCTTATCACGGGAAGCAGGTGTCTCGCGGGGCTCCAGGGACGGCGTGGGCACTCTCTAGGCGAGAGAGGGTGCCCGTGCCCCGAGAGAGCCCCGGCGAGAGCCCGAGGCCTGGCCGCAGAGGCTGCCGTTGCCTCCCCCGGGCTCCTACCATGGGGCCTGGCCCTGCTCTCCCGAGGCCCTGGTTCGCCGCAGGTGAATGCCTTTTGCGGACGCCAAGGACAGGAGGCCGCCGATTCCCTCACAGAGGTGGGGGTTCGAGCTCTGGGGGACTGAGGTCGCAGCGGTCTCACTCCATTTTTGGGTGCTTCTGCACAGACTGGAGGGTTGAAGCGGCTGGGCCCAAGTCTGCCGCCTTGTGGCAGGGTGGGGGCGTTGCAGGCGAAGCAAGGCTCTTAGCCTCCCAGGCGGGGCACAGGCCAGACTCCCCACAGGAGAACAGGTCCGTGGACGAGGGTCCCGCCCGCCCGCCCGCCCGCCGGGACCCGCTCCACCTGGCGCGGAACCGTGGCCGGCCCCTCTTCCCGGCCCCAGGTCCCTAGTTCTTCCCTGGCACTCTGCCTCTGCGGGGGTGGGAGAGCTGCTGGGAAGTGTGGTCCACGGGAAAACGCACGGTCCTCTGGATGGCAGGGAGGGCTTCCGTTAACTCTGACACCAGCCCAGGGACCCTGTGAACCTGGCCTGATATCTCAAGGGGGGGCGGGGGGGGGCACGTTGCCCGGAGGGATGCTTGCGGTGGGGGGGCCTGCTTGCGCCTGCGCGGCCCCGCCTCTTGGCCCGTAAACCACCCGGCCGCGGCTCGGACAAAAGCCATCTCCTGGGCGCCTCCCCCCTGTTCTTCCATCCGTAAAGGGGGACCCCTTTACGGATGGAAGAACAGGGGGATCTTCGCAGTGGCGGGGACGGGACGGAGGGGTCTGCGGGTTTGCCGCCACGTAGGCCAGTTGCTCGCACCCCGGCCCCCTGTGTCCGTGCTCCATGGAGGAGGTGGGCCGCTTATGGCGGGATGCAGGCGTCCTGCGGGGCTCAAGGGACGGCGTGGGCACTCCCCGGGCGAGAGAGGGCACCCGGGACCCGAGAGAGCACCCGGGAAAATGCCCCGCCCTGGCCCCCGTGGCTCCAGTGGCCTCCCTAGGCTCCTGCCGTGGGGCCTGGTCCCGCCCACCTGGGCCCAGGTTCTCCGCAGGTGAATGCCTTTTGCGGACAGCAAGGACCACAGGCCGCGGATGCCTTCACGGGGAGGGGGGTTCGAGCTCTGTGGGACCCGGGTCCCAGCGGACACAGTCCCTTCTCGCGAAGTCCAGCCCAGACTTTAGAGAGTAGAAGCGTCTCGGTGCAGGTTTGCCGCCTCGGGGCAGGGTGGGGCCGTTTGAGCCAAGAAAGACTCTCAGCCCCCCAGGCAGGTCTCAGGCCCGAGTCCCCCCGGGAGACGGGGTCCCTGGGCGTGGGTCCGGCCCGCCCGGGCCCCTGCCCACCAGGCGCGGAACCCTGGCCCGCCCCTCATCGAGGCCCCGGGGCCCTAGTTCTTCCCTGGCACTCTGCCTCTGCCGGGGTGGGAGACGCGCTGGCAAGTGTGGTCCACGGGAAAAGGAACGGACCTCTGGGTGGCGGGCAGAGCTTCCAGTTCCACGGACAGGACCCCAGGGACTCTGTGAAGCGGGCCTGATATGTCCGGGGTGGGGCCCGTTGCCCCGAGGGAGGCTTCTGGTGGGGCTGCCTGCCCTCTGCCTGCCGGGTCCCGCGTCTTGGCCCGAAACCGGCCAGCGGCGGCTCTGACAAATGCCATCTCCTGGGGGCCTCCCCCCTGTTCCTCCATCCGTAAGGGGCGACCCCCTTACGGATGGAGGAACAGGGGGATCTTCGCAGTGGGGCGGTCGGGACGGAGGGGTCTGCGCGTCTCCAGCCACTTAGCCCAGTGACCCGCAGCCCGGCCCCAGAGTTCCAAGCTCCATGGAGGCAGGGGGCCTCTTATCACGGGAAGCAGGTGTCTCGCGGGGCTCCAGGGACGGCGTGGGCACTCTCTAGGCGAGAGAGGGTGCCCGTGCCCCGAGAGAGCCCCGGCGAGAGCCCGAGGCCTGGCCGCAGAGGCTGCCGTTGCCTCCCCCGGGCTCCTACCATGGGGCCTGGCCCTGCTCTCCCGAGGCCCTGGTTCGCCGCAGGTGAATGCCTTTTGCGGAGGCCAAGGACAGGAGGCCGCCGATTCCCTCACAGAGGTGGGGGTTCGAGCTCTGGGGGACTGAGGTCGCAGCGGTCTCACTCCATTTTTGGGTGCTTCTGCACAGACTGGAGGGTTGAAGCGGCTGGGCCCAAGTCTGCCGCCTTGTGGCAGGGTGGGGGCGTTGCAGGCGAAGCAAGGCTCTTAGCCTCCCAGGCGGGGCACAGGCCAGACTCCCCACAGGAGAACAGGTCCGTGGACGAGGGTCCCGCCCGCCCGCCCGCCCGCCGGGACCCGCTCCACCTGGCGCGGAACCGTGGCCGGCCCCTCTTCCCGGCCCCAGGTCCCTAGTTCTTCCCTGGCACTCTGCCTCTGCGGGGGTGGGAGAGCTGCTGGGAAGTGTGGTCCACGGGAAAACGCACGGTCCTCTGGATGGCAGGGAGGGCTTCCGTTAACTCTGACACCAGCCCAGGGACCCTGTGAACCTGGCCTGATATCTCAAGGGGGGGCGGGGGGGGGCACGTTGCCCGGAGGGATGCTTGCGGTGGGGGGGCCTGCTTGCGCCTGCGCGGCCCCGCCTCTTGGCCCGTAAACCACCCGGCCGCGGCTCGGACAAAAGCCATCTCCTGGGCGCCTCCCCCCTGTTCTTCCATCCGTAAAGGGGGACCCCTTTACGGATGGAAGAACAGGGGGATCTTCGCAGTGGCGGGGACGGGACGGAGGGGTCTGCGGGTTTGCCGCCACGTAGGCCAGTTGCTCGCACCCCGGCCCCCTGTGTCCGTGCTCCATGGAGGAGGTGGGCCGCTTATGGCGGGATGCAGGCGTCCTGCGGGGCTCAAGGGACGGCGTGGGCGCTCCCCGGGCGAGAGAGGGCACCCGGGACCCGAGAGAGCACCCGGGAAAATGCCCCGCCCTGGCCCCCGTGGCTCCAGTGGCCTCCCTAGGCTCCTGCCGTGGGGCCTGGTCCCGCCCACCTGGGCCCAGGTTCTCCGCAGGTGAATGCCTTTTGCGGACAGCAAGGACCACAGGCCGCGGATGCCTTCACGGGGAGGGGGGTTCGAGCTCTGTGGGACCCGGGTCCCAGCGGACACAGTCCCTTCTCGCGAAGTCCAGCCCAGACTTTAGAGAGTAGAAGCGTCTCGGTGCAGGTTTGCCGCCTCGGGGCAGGGTGGGGCCGTTTGAGCCAAGAAAGACTCTCAGCCCCCCAGGCAGGTCTCAGGCCCGAGTCCCCCCGGGAGACGGGGTCCCTGGGCGTGGGTCCGGCCCGCCCGGGCCCCTGCCCACCAGGCGCGGAACCCTGGCCCGCCCCTCATCGAGGCCCCGGGGCCCTAGTTCTTCCCTGGCACTCTGCCTCTGCCGGGGTGGGAGACGCGCTGGCAAGTGTGGTCCACGGGAAAAGGAACGGACCTCTGGGTGGCGGGCAGAGCTTCCAGTTCCACGGACAGGACCCCAGGGACTCTGTGAAGCGGGCCTGATATGTCCGGGGTGGGGCCCGTTGCCCCGAGGGAGGCTTCTGGTGGGGCTGCCTGCCCTCTGCCTGCCGGGTCCCGCGTCTTGGCCCGAAACCGGCCAGCGGCGGCTCTGACAAATGCCATCTCCTGGGGGCCTCCCCCCTGTTCCTCCATCCGTAAGGGGCGACCCCCTTACGGATGGAGGAACAGGGGGATCTTCGCAGTGGGGCGGTCGGGACGGAGGGGTCTGCGCGTCTCCAGCCACTTAGCCCAGTGACCCGCAGCCCGGCCCCAGAGTTCCAAGCTCCATGGAGGCAGGGGGCCTCTTATCACGGGAAGCAGGTGTCTCGCGGGGCTCCAGGGACGGCGTGGGCACTCTCTAGGCGAGAGAGGGTGCCCGTGCCCCGAGAGAGCCCCGGCGAGAGCCCGAGGCCTGGCCGCAGAGGCTGCCGTTGCCTCCCCCGGGCTCCTACCATGGGGCCTGGCCCTGCTCTCCCGAGGCCCTGGTTCGCCGCAGGTGAATGCCTTTTGCGGAGGCCAAGGACAGGAGGCCGCCGATTCCCTCACAGAGGTGGGGGTTCGAGCTCTGGGGGACTGAGGTCGCAGCGGTCTCACTCCATTTTTGGGTGCTTCTGCACAGACTGGAGGGTTGAAGCGGCTGGGCCCAAGTCTGCCGCCTTGTGGCAGGGTGGGGGCGTTGCAGGCGAAGCAAGGCTCTTAGCCTCCCAGGCGGGGCACAGGCCAGACTCCCCACAGGAGAACAGGTCCGTGGACGAGGGTCCCGCCCGCCCGCCCGCCCGCCGGGACCCGCTCCACCTGGCGCGGAACCGTGGCCGGCCCCTCTTCCCGGCCCCAGGTCCCTAGTTCTTCCCTGGCACTCTGCCTCTGCGGGGGTGGGAGAGCTGCTGGGAAGTGTGGTCCACGGGAAAACGCACGGTCCTCTGGATGGCAGGGAGGGCTTCCGTTAACTCTGACACCAGCCCAGGGACCCTGTGAACCTGGCCTGATATCTCAAGGGGGGGCGGGGGGGGGCACGTTGCCCGGAGGGATGCTTGCGGTGGGGGGGCCTGCTTGCGCCTGCGCGGCCCCGCCTCTTGGCCCGTAAACCACCCGGCCGCGGCTCGGACAAAAGCCATCTCCTGGGCGCCTCCCCCCTGTTCTTCCATCCGTAAAGGGGGACCCCTTTACGGATGGAAGAACAGGGGGATCTTCGCAGTGGCGGGGACGGGACGGAGGGGTCTGCGGGTTTGCCGCCACGTAGGCCAGTTGCTCGCACCCCGGCCCCCTGTGTCCGTGCTCCATGGAGGAGGTGGGCCGCTTATGGCGGGATGCAGGCGTCCTGCGGGGCTCAAGGGACGGCGTGGGCACTCCCCGGGCGAGAGAGGGCACCCGGGACCCGAGAGAGCACCCGGGAAAATGCCCCGCCCTGGCCCCCGTGGCTCCAGTGGCCTCCCTAGGCTCCTGCCGTGGGGCCTGGTCCCGCCCACCTGGGCCCAGGTTCTCCGCAGGTGAATGCCTTTTGCGGACAGCAAGGACCACAGGCCGCGGATGCCTTCACGGGGAGGGGGGTTCGAGCTCTGTGGGACCCGGGTCCCAGCGGACACAGTCCCTTCTCGCGAAGTCCAGCCCAGACTTTAGAGAGTAGAAGCGTCTCGGTGCAGGTTTGCCGCCTCGGGGCAGGGTGGGGCCGTTTGAGCCAAGAAAGACTCTCAGCCCCCCAGGCAGGTCTCAGGCCCGAGTCCCCCCGGGAGACGGGGTCCCTGGGCGTGGGTCCGGCCCGCCCGGGCCCCTGCCCACCAGGCGCGGAACCCTGGCCCGCCCCTCATCGAGGCCCCGGGGCCCTAGTTCTTCCCTGGCACTCTGCCTCTGCCGGGGTGGGAGACGCGCTGGCAAGTGTGGTCCACGGGAAAAGGAACGGACCTCTGGGTGGCGGGCAGAGCTTCCAGTTCCACGGACAGGACCCCAGGGACTCTGTGAAGCGGGCCTGATATGTCCGGGGTGGGGCCCGTTGCCCCGAGGGAGGCTTCTGGTGGGGCTGCCTGCCCTCTGCCTGCCGGGTCCCGCGTCTTGGCCCGAAACCGGCCAGCGGCGGCTCTGACAAATGCCATCTCCTGGGGGCCTCCCCCCTGTTCCTCCATCCGTAAGGGGCGACCCCCTTACGGATGGAGGAACAGGGGGATCTTCGCAGTGGGGCGGTCGGGACGGAGGGGTCTGCGCGTCTCCAGCCACTTAGCCCAGTGACCCGCAGCCCGGCCCCAGAGTTCCAAGCTCCATGGAGGCAGGGGGCCTCTTATCACGGGAAGCAGGTGTCTCGCGGGGCTCCAGGGACGGCGTGGGCACTCTCTAGGCGAGAGAGGGTGCCCGTGCCCCGAGAGAGCCCCGGCGAGAGCCCGAGGCCTGGCCGCAGAGGCTGCCGTTGCCTCCCCCGGGCTCCTACCATGGGGCCTGGCCCTGCTCTCCCGAGGCCCTGGTTCGCCGCAGGTGAATGCCTCTTGCGGACGCCAAGGACAGGAGGCCGCCGATTCCCTCACAGAGGTGGGGGTTCGAGCTCTGGGGGACTGAGGTCGCAGCGGTCTCACTCCATTTTGGGGTGCTTCTGCACAGACTGGAGGGTTGAAGCGGCTGGGCCCAAGTCTGCCGCCTTGTGGCAGGGTGGGGGCGTTGCAGGCGAAGCAAGGCTCTTAGCCTCCCAGGCGGGGCACAGGCCAGACTCCCCACAGGAGAACAGGTCCGTGGACGAGGGTCCCGCCCGCCCGCCCGCCCGCCGGGACCCGCTCCACCTGGCGCGGAACCGTGGCCGGCCCCTCTTCCCGGCCCCAGGTCCCTAGTTCTTCCCTGGCACTCTGCCTCTGCGGGGGTGGGAGAGCTGCTGGGAAGTGTGGTCCACGGGAAAACGCACGGTCCTCTGGATGGCAGGGAGGGCTTCCGTTAACTCTGACACCAGCCCAGGGACCCTGTGAACCTGGCCTGATATCTCAAGGGGGGGCGGGGGGGGCACGTTGCCCGGAGGGATACTTGCGGGGGGGGGGGGGGGCCTGCTTGCGCCTGCGCGGCCCCGCCTCTTGGCCCGTAAACCACCCGGCCGCGGCTCGGACAAAAGCCATCTCCTGGGCGCCTCTCCCCTGTTCTTCCATCCGTAAAGGGGGACCCCTTTACGGATGGAAGAACAGGGGGATCTTCGCAGTGGCGGGGACGGGACGGAGGGGTCTGCGGGTTTGCCGCCACGTGGGCCAGTTGCTCGCACCCCGGCCCCCTGTGTCCGTGCTCCATGGAGGAGGTGGGCCGCTTATGGCGGGATGCAGGCGTCCTGCGGGGCTCAAGGGACGGCGGACGGCGTGGGCACTCCCCGGGCGAGAGAGGGCACCCGGGACCCGAGAGAGCACCCGGGAAAATGCCCCGCCCTGGCCCCCGTGGCTCCAGTGGCCTCCCTAGGCTCCTGCCGTGGGGCCTGGTCCCGCTCACCTGGGCCCAGGTTCTCCGCAGGTGAATGCCTTTTGCGGACAGCAAGGACCACAGGCCGCGGATGCCTTCACGGGGAGGGGGGTTCGAGCTCTGTGGGACCCGGGTCCCAGCGGACACAGTCCCTTCTCGCGAAGTCCAGCCCAGACTTTAGAGAGTAGAAGCGTCTCGGTGCAGGTTTGCCGCCTCGGGGCAGGGTGGGGCCGTTTGAGCCAAGAAAGACTCTCAGCCCCCCAGGCAGGTCTCAGGCCCGAGTCCCCCCGGGAGACGGGGTCCCTGGGCGTGGGTCCGGCCCGCCCGGGCCCCTGCCCACCAGGCGCGGAACCCTGGCCCGCCCCTCATCGAGGCCCCGGGGCCCTAGTTCTTCCCTGGCACTCTGCCTCTGCCGGGGTGGGAGACGCGCTGGCAAGTGTGGTCCACGGGAAAAGGAACGGACCTCTGGGTGGCGGGCAGAGCTTCCAGTTCCACGGACAGGACCCCAGGGACTCTGTGAAGCGGGCCTGATATGTCCGGGGTGGGGCCCGTTGCCCCGAGGGAGGCTTCTGGTGGGGCTGCCTGCCCTCTGCCTGCCGGGTCCCGCGTCTTGGCCCGAAACCGGCCAGCGGCGGCTCTGACAAATGCCATCTCCTGGGGGCCTCCCCCCTGTTCCTCCATCCGTAAGGGGCGACCCCCTTACGGATGGAGGAACAGGGGGATCTTCGCAGTGGGGCGGTCGGGACGGAGGGGTCTGCGCGTCTCCAGCCACTTAGCCCAGTGACCCGCAGCCCGGCCCCAGAGTTCCAAGCTCCATGGAGGCAGGGGGCCTCTTATCACGGGAAGCAGGTGTCTCGCGGGGCTCCAGGGACGGCGTGGGCACTCTCTAGGCGAGAGAGGGTGCCCGTGCCCCGAGAGAGCCCCGGCGAGAGCCCGAGGCCTGGCCGCAGAGGCTGCCGTTGCCTCCCCCGGGCTCCTACCATGGGGCCTGGCCCTGCTCTCCCGAGGCCCTGGTTCGCCGCAGGTGAATGCCTCTTGCGGACGCCAAGGACAGGAGGCCGCCGATTCCCTCACAGAGGTGGGGGTTCGAGCTCTGGGGGACTGAGGTCGCAGCGGTCTCACTCCATTTTGGGGTGCTTCTGCACAGACTGGAGGGTTGAAGCGGCTGGGCCCAAGTCTGCCGCCTTGTGGCAGGGTGGGGGCGTTGCAGGCGAAGCAAGGCTCTTAGCCTCCCAGGCGGGGCACAGGCCAGACTCCCCACAGGAGAACAGGTCCGTGGACGAGGGTCCCGCCCGCCCGCCCGCCCGCCGGGACCCGCTCCACCTGGCGCGGAACCGTGGCCGGCCCCTCTTCCCGGCCCCAGGTCCCTAGTTCTTCCCTGGCACTCTGCCTCTGCGGGGGTGGGAGAGCTGCTGGGAAGTGTGGTCCACGGGAAAACGCACGGTCCTCTGGATGGCAGGGAGGGCTTCCGTTAACTCTGACACCAGCCCAGGGACCCTGTGAACCTGGCCTGATATCTCAAGGGGGGGCGGGGGGGGCACGTTGCCCGGAGGGATGCTTGCGGGGGGGGGGGGGGGGGGCCTGCTTGCGCCTGCGCGGCCCCGCCTCTTGGCCCGTAAACCACCCGGCCGCGGCTCGGACAAAAGCCATCTCCTGGGCGCCTCCCCCCTGTTCTTCCATCCGTAAAGGGGGACCCCTTTACGGATGGAAGAACAGGGGGATCTTCGCAGTGGCGGGGACGGGACGGAGGGGTCTGCGGGTTTGCCGCCACGTGGGCCAGTTGCTCGCACCCCGGCCCCCTGTGTCCGTGCTCCATGGAGGAGGTGGGCCGCTTATGGCGGGATGCAGGCGTCCTGCGGGGCTCAAGGGACGGCGGACGGCGTGGGCACTCCCCGGGCGAGAGAGGGCACCCGGGACCCGAGAGAGCACCCGGGAAAATGCCCCGCCCTGGCCCCCGTGGCTCCAGTGGCCTCCCTAGGCTCCTGCCGTGGGGCCTGGTCCCGCTCACCTGGGCCCAGGTTCTCCGCAGGTGAATGCCTTTTGCGGACAGCAAGGACCACAGGCCGCGGATGCCTTCACGGGGAGGGGGGTTCGAGCTCTGTGGGACCCGGGTCCCAGCGGACACAGTCCCTTCTCGCGAAGTCCAGCCCAGACTTTAGAGAGTAGAAGCGTCTCGGTGCAGGTTTGCCGCCTCGGGGCAGGGTGGGGCCGTTTGAGCCAAGAAAGACTCTCAGCCCCCCAGGCAGGTCTCAGGCCCGAGTCCCCCCGGGAGACGGGGTCCCTGGGCGTGGGTCCGGCCCGCCCGGGCCCCTGCCCACCAGGCGCGGAACCCTGGCCCGCCCCTCATCGAGGCCCCGGGGCCCTAGTTCTTCCCTGGCACTCTGCCTCTGCCGGGGTGGGAGACGCGCTGGCAAGTGTGGTCCACGGGAAAAGGAACGGACCTCTGGGTGGCGGGCAGAGCTTCCAGTTCCACGGACAGGACCCCAGGGACTCTGTGAAGCGGGCCTGATATGTCCGGGGTGGGGCCCGTTGCCCCGAGGGAGGCTTCTGGTGGGGCTGCCTGCCCTCTGCCTGCCGGGTCCCGCGTCTTGGCCCGAAACCGGCCAGCGGCGGCTCTGACAAATGCCATCTCCTGGGGGCCTCCCCCCTGTTCCTCCATCCGTAAGGGGCGACCCCCTTACGGATGGAGGAACAGGGGGATCTTCGCAGTGGGGCGGTCGGGACGGAGGGGTCTGCGCGTCTCCAGCCACTTAGCCCAGTGACCCGCAGCCCGGCCCCAGAGTTCCAAGCTCCATGGAGGCAGGGGGCCTCTTATCACGGGAAGCAGGTGTCTCGCGGGGCTCCAGGGACGGCGTGGGCACTCTCTAGGCGAGAGAGGGTGCCCGTGCCCCGAGAGAGCCCCGGCGAGAGCCCGAGGCCTGGCCGCAGAGGCTGCCGTTGCCTCCCCCGGGCTCCTACCATGGGGCCTGGCCCTGCTCTCCCGAGGCCCTGGTTCGCCGCAGGTGAATGCCTCTTGCGGACGCCAAGGACAGGAGGCCGCCGATTCCCTCACAGAGGTGGGGGTTCGACCTCTGGGGGACTGAGGTCGCAGCGGTCTCACTCCATTTTGGGGTGCTTCTGCACAGACTGGAGGGTTGAAGCGGCTGGGCCCAAGTCTGCCGCCTTGTGGCAGGGTGGGGGCGTTGCAGGCGAAGCAAGGCTCTTAGCCTCCCAGGCGGGGCACAGGCCAGACTCCCCACAGGAGAACAGGTCCGTGGACGAGGGTCCCGCCCGCCCGCCCGCCCGCCGGGACCCGCTCCACCTGGCGCGGAACCGTGGCCGGCCCCTCTTCCCGGCCCCAGGTCCCTAGTTCTTCCCTGGCACTCTGCCTCTGCGGGGGTGGGAGAGCTGCTGGGAAGTGTGGTCCACGGGAAAACGCACGGTCCTCTGGATGGCAGGGAGGGCTTCCGTTAACTCTGACACCAGCCCAGGGACCCTGTGAACCTGGCCTGATATCTCAAGGGGGGGCGGGGGGGGGCACGTTGCCCGGAGGGATGCTTGCGGGGGGGGGGGGGGCCTGCTTGCGCCTGCGCGGCCCCGCCTCTTGGCCCGTAAACCACCCGGCCGCGGCTCGGACAAAAGCCATCTCCTGGGCGCCTCCCCCCTGTTCTTCCATCCGTAAAGGGGGACCCCTTTACGGATGGAAGAACAGGGGGATCTTCGCAGTGGCGGGGACGGGACGGAGGGGTCTGCGGGTTTGCCGCCACGAGGGCCAGTTGCTCGCACCCCGGCCCCCTGTGTCCGTGCTCCATGGAGGAGGTGGGCCGCTTATGGCGGGATGCAGGCGTCCTGCGGGGCTCAAGGGACGGCGGACGGCGTGGGCACTCCCCGGGCGAGAGAGGGCACCCGGGACCCGAGAGAGCACCCGGGAAAATGCCCCGCCCTGGCCCCCGTGGCTCCAGTGGCCTCCCTAGGCTCCTGCCGTGGGGCCTGGTCCCGCTCACCTGGGCCCAGGTTCTCCGCAGGTGAATGCCTTTTGCGGACAGCAAGGACCACAGGCCGCGGATGCCTTCACGGGGAGGGGGGTTCGAGCTCTGTGGGACCCGGGTCCCAGCGGACACAGTCCCTTCTCGCGAAGTCCAGCCCAGACTATAGAGAGTAGAAGCGTCTCGGTGCAGGTTTGCCGCCTCGGGGCAGGGTGGGGCCGTTTGAGCCAAGAAAGACTCTCAGCCCCCCAGGCAGGTCTCAGGCCCGAGTCCCCCCGGGAGACGGGGTCCCTGGGCGTGGGTCCGGCCCGCCCGGGCCCCTGCCCACCAGGCGCGGAACCCTGGCCCGCCCCTCATCGAGGCCCCGGGGCCCTAGTTCTTCCCTGGCACTCTGCCTCTGCCGGGGTGGGAGACGCGCTGGCAAGTGTGGTCCACGGGAAAAGGAACGGACCTCTGGGTGGCGGGCAGAGCTTCCAGTTCCACGGACAGGACCCCAGGGACTCTGTGAAGCGGGCCTGATATGTCCGGGGTGGGGCCCGTTGCCCCGAGGGAGGCTTCTGGTGGGGCTGCCTGCCCTCTGCCTGCCGGGTCCCGCGTCTTGGCCCGAAACCGGCCAGCGGCGGCTCTGACAAATGCCATCTCCTGGGGGCCTCCCCCCTGTTCCTCCATCCGTAAGGGGCGACCCCCTTACGG
Organism: Desmodus rotundus; assembly: GCF_022682495.2. NCBI lineage: Eukaryota > Metazoa > Chordata > Mammalia > Chiroptera > Phyllostomidae > Desmodus > Desmodus rotundus. Next base: position 28,124 of record NW_026527417.1, on the reverse strand, counting down.
ATGGAGGAACAGGGGGATCTTCGCAGTGGGGCGGTCGGGACGGAGGGGTCTGCGCGTCTCCAGCCACTTAGCCCAGTGACCCGCAGCCCGGCCCCAGAGTTCCAAGCTCCATGGAGGCAGGGGGCCTCTTATCACGGGAAGCAGGTGTCTCGCGGGGCTCCAGGGACGGCGTGGGCACTCTCTAGGCGAGAGAGGGTGCCCGTGCCCCGAGAGAGCCCCGGCGAGAGCCCGAGGCCTGGCCGCAGAGGCTGCCGTTGCCTCCCCCGGGCTCCTACCATGGGGCCTGGCCCTGCTCTCCCGAGGCCCTGGTTCGCCGCAGGTGAATGCCTTTTGCGGACGCCAAGGACAGGAGGCCGCCGATTCCCTCACAGAGGTGGGGGTTCGAGCTCTGGGGGACTGAGGTCGCAGCGGTCTCACTCCATTTTGGGGTGCTTCTGCACAGACTGGAGGGTTGAAGCGGCTGGGCCCAAGTCTGCCGCCTTGTGGCAGGGTGGGGGCGTTGCAGGCGAAGCAAGGCTCTTAGCCTCCCAGGCGGGGCACAGGCCAGACTCCCCACAGGAGAACAGGTCCGTGGACGAGGGTCCCGCCCGCCCGCCCGCCCGCCGGGACCCGCTCCACCTGGCGCGGAACCGTGGCCGGCCCCTCTTCCCGGCCCCAGGTCCCTAGTTCTTCCCTGGCACTCTGCCTCTGCGGGGGTGGGAGAGCTGCTGGGAAGTGTGGTCCACGGGAAAACGCACGGTCCTCTGGATGGCAGGGAGGGCTTCCGTTAACTCTGACACCAGCCCAGGGACCCTGTGAACCTGGCCTGATATCTCAAGGGGGGGCGGGGGGGGCACGTTGCCCGGAGGGATGCTTGCGGGGGGGGGGGGCCTGCTTGCGCCTGCGCGGCCCCGCCTCTTGGCCCGTAAACCACCCGGCCGCGGCTCGGACAAAAGCCATCTCCTGGGCGCCTCCCCCCTGTTCTTCCATCCGTAAAGGGGGACCCCTTTACGGATGGAAGAACAGGGGGATCTTCGCAGTGGCGGGGACGGGACGGAGGGGTCTGCGGGTTTGCCGCCACGTGGGCCAGTTGCTCGCACCCCGGCCCCCTGTGTCCGTGCTCCATGGAGGAGGTGGGCCGCTTATGGCGGGATGCAGGCGTCCTGCGGGGCTCAAGGGACGGCGGACGGCGTGGGCACTCCCCGGGCGAGAGAGGGCACCCGGGACCCGAGAGAGCACCCGGGAAAATGCCCCGCCCTGGCCCCCGTGGCTCCAGTGGCCTCCCTAGGCTCCTGCCGTGGGGCCTGGTCCCGCTCACCTGGGCCCAGGTTCTCCGCAGGTGAATGCCTTTTGCGGACAGCAAGGACCACAGGCCGCGGATGCCTTCACGGGGAGGGGGGTTCGAGCTCTGTGGGACCCGGGTCCCAGCGGACACAGTCCCTTCTCGCGAAGTCCAGCCCAGACTTTAGAGAGTAGAAGCGTCTCGGTGCAGGTTTGCCGCCTCGGGGCAGGGTGGGGCCGTTTGAGCCAAGAAAGACTCTCAGCCCCCCAGGCAGGTCTCAGGCCCGAGTCCCCCCGGGAGACGGGGTCCCTGGGCGTGGGTCCGGCCCGCCCGGGCCCCTGCCCACCAGGCGCGGAACCCTGGCCCGCCCCTCATCGAGGCCCCGGGGCCCTAGTTCTTCCCTGGCACTCTGCCTCTGCCGGGGTGGGAGACGCGCTGGCAAGTGTGGTCCACGGGAAAAGGAACGGACCTCTGGGTGGCGGGCAGAGCTTCCAGTTCCACGGACAGGACCCCAGGGACTCTGTGAAGCGGGCCTGATATGTCCGGGGTGGGGCCCGTTGCCCCGAGGGAGGCTTCTGGTGGGGCTGCCTGCCCTCTGCCTGCCGGGTCCCGCGTCTTGGCCCGAAACCGGCCAGCGGCGGCTCTGACAAATGCCATCTCCTGGGGGCCTCCCCCCTGTTCCTCCATCCGTAAGGGGCGACCCCCTTACGGATGGAGGAACAGGGGGATCTTCGCAGTGGGGCGGTCGGGACGGAGGGGTCTGCGCGTCTCCAGCCACTTAGCCCAGTGACCCGCAGCCCGGCCCCAGAGTTCCAAGCTCCATGGAGGCAGGGGGCCTCTTATCACGGGAAGCAGGTGTCTCGCGGGGCTCCAGGGACGGCGTGGGCACTCTCTAGGCGAGAGAGGGTGCCCGTGCCCCGAGAGAGCCCCGGCGAGAGCCCGAGGCCTGGCCGCAGAGGCTGCCGTTGCCTCCCCCGGGCTCCTACCATGGGGCCTGGCCCTGCTCTCCCGAGGCCCTGGTTCGCCGCAGGTGAATGCCTCTTGCGGACGCCAAGGACAGGAGGCCGCCGATTCCCTCACAGAGGTGGGGGTTCGAGCTCTGGGGGACTGAGGTCGCAGCGGTCTCACTCCATTTTGGGGTGCTTCTGCACAGACTGGAGGGTTGAAGCGGCTGGGCCCAAGTCTGCCGCCTTGTGGCAGGGTGGGGGCGTTGCAGGCGAAGCAAGGCTCTTAGCCTCCCAGGCGGGGCACAGGCCAGACTCCCCACAGGAGAACAGGTCCGTGGACGAGGGTCCCGCCCGCCCGCCCGCCCGCCGGGACCCGCTCCACCTGGCGCGGAACCGTGGCCGGCCCCTCTTCCCGGCCCCAGGTCCCTAGTTCTTCCCTGGCACTCTGCCTCTGCGGGGGTGGGAGAGCTGCTGGGAAGTGTGGTCCACGGGAAAACGCACGGTCCTCTGGATGGCAGGGAGGGCTTCCGTTAACTCTGACACCAGCCCAGGGACCCTGTGAACCTGGCCTGATATCTCAAGGGGGGGCGGGGGGGGGCACGTTGCCCGGAGGGATGCTTGCGGGGGGGGGGGGGGCCTGCTTGCGCCTGCGCGGCCCCGCCTCTTGGCCCGTAAACCACCCGGCCGCGGCTCGGACAAAAGCCATCTCCTGGGCGCCTACCCCCTGTTCTTCCATCCGTAAAGGGGGACCCCTTTACGGATGGAAGAACAGGGGGATCTTCGCAGTGGCGGGGACGGGACGGAGGGGTCTGCGGGTTTGCCGCCACGAGGGCCAGTTGGTCGCACCCCGGCCCCCTGTGTCCGTGCTCCATGGAGGAGGTGGGCCGCTTATGGCGGGATGCAGGCGTCCTGCGGGGCTCAAGGGACGGCGGACGGCGTGGGCACTCCCCGGGCGAGAGAGGGCACCCGGGACCCGAGAGAGCACCCGGGAAAATGCCCCGCCCTGGCCCCCGTGGCTCCAGTGGCCTCCCTAGGCTCCTGCCGTGGGGCCTGGTCCCGCTCACCTGGGCCCAGGTTCTCCGCAGGTGAATGCCTTTTGCGGACAGCAAGGACCACAGGCCGCGGATGCCTTCACGGGGAGGGGGGTTCGAGCTCTGTGGGACCCGGGTCCCAGCGGACACAGTCCCTTCTCGCGAAGTCCAGCCCAGACTATAGAGAGTAGAAGCGTCTCGGTGCAGGTTTGCCGCCTCGGGGCAGGGTGGGGCCGTTTGAGCCAAGAAAGACTCTCAGCCCCCCAGGCAGGTCTCAGGCCCGAGTCCCCCCGGGAGACGGGGTCCCTGGGCGTGGGTCCGGCCCGCCCGGGCCCCTGCCCACCAGGCGCGGAACCCTGGCCCGCCCCTCATCGAGGCCCCGGGGCCCTAGTTCTTCCCTGGCACTCTGCCTCTGCCGGGGTGGGAGACGCGCTGGCAAGTGTGGTCCACGGGAAAAGGAACGGACCTCTGGGTGGCGGGCAGAGCTTCCAGTTCCACGGACAGGACCCCAGGGACTCTGTGAAGCGGGCCTGATATGTCCGGGGTGGGGCCCGTTGCCCCGAGGGAGGCTTCTGGTGGGGCTGCCTGCCCTCTGCCTGCCGGGTCCCGCGTCTTGGCCCGAAACCGGCCAGCGGCGGCTCTGACAAATGCCATCTCCTGGGGGCCTCCCCCCTGTTCCTCCATCCGTAAGGGGCGACCCCCTTACGGATGGAGGAACAGGGGGATCTTCGCAGTGGGGCGGTCGGGACGGAGGGGTCTGCGCGTCTCCAGCCACTTAGCCCAGTGACCCGCAGCCCGGCCCCAGAGTTCCAAGCTCCATGGAGGCAGGGGGCCTCTTATCACGGGAAGCAGGTGTCTCGCGGGGCTCCAGGGACGGCGTGGGCACTCTCTAGGCGAGAGAGGGTGCCCGTGCCCCGAGAGAGCCCCGGCGAGAGCCCGAGGCCTGGCCGCAGAGGCTGCCGTTGCCTCCCCCGGGCTCCTACCATGGGGCCTGGCCCTGCTCTCCCGAGGCCCTGGTTCGCCGCAGGTGAATGCCTCTTGCGGACGCCAAGGACAGGAGGCCGCCGATTCCCTCACAGAGGTGGGGGTTCGAGCTCTGGGGGACTGAGGTCGCAGCGGTCTCACTCCATTTTGGGGTGCTTCTGCACAGACTGGAGGGTTGAAGCGGCTGGGCCCAAGTCTGCCGCCTTGTGGCAGGGTGGGGGCGTTGCAGGCGAAGCAAGGCTCTTAGCCTCCCAGGCGGGGCACAGGCCAGACTCCCCACAGGAGAACAGGTCCGTGGACGAGGGTCCCGCCCGCCCGCCCGCCCGCCGGGACCCGCTCCACCTGGCGCGGAACCGTGGCCGGCCCCTCTTCCCGGCCCCAGGTCCCTAGTTCTTCCCTGGCACTCTGCCTCTGCGGGGGTGGGAGAGCTGCTGGGAAGTGTGGTCCACGGGAAAACGCACGGTCCTCTGGATGGCAGGGAGGGCTTCCGTTAACTCTGACACCAGCCCAGGGACCCTGTGAACCTGGCCTGATATCTCAAGGGGGGGCGGGGGGGGCACGTTGCCCGGAGGGATGCTTGCGGGGGGGGGGGGCATGCTTGCGCCTGCGCGGCCCCGCCTCTTGGCCCGTAAACCACCCGGCCGCGGCTCGGACAAAAGCCATCTCCTGGGCGCCTCCCCCCTGTTCTTCCATCCGTAAAGGGGGACCCCTTTACGGATGGAAGAACAGGGGGATCTTCGCAGTGGCGGGGACGGGACGGAGGGGTCTGCGGGTTTGCCGCCACGTGGGCCAGTTGCTCGCACCCCGGCCCCCTGTGTCCGTGCTCCATGGAGGAGGTGGGCCGCTTATGGCGGGATGCAGGCGTCCTGCGGGGCTCAAGGGACGGCGGACGGCGTGGGCACTCCCCGGGCGAGAGAGGGCACCCGGGACCCGAGAGAGCACCCGGGAAAATGCCCCGCCCTGGCCCCCGTGGCTCCAGTGGCCTCCCTAGGCTCCTGCCGTGGGGCCTGGTCCCGCTCACCTGGGCCCAGGTTCTCCGCAGGTGAATGCCTTTTGCGGACAGCAAGGACCACAGGCCGCGGATGCCTTCACGGGGAGGGGGGTTCGAGCTCTGTGGGACCCGGGTCCCAGCGGACACAGTCCCTTCTCGCGAAGTCCAGCCCAGACTTTAGAGAGTAGAAGCGTCTCGGTGCAGGTTTGCCGCCTCGGGGCAGGGTGGGGCCGTTTGAGCCAAGAAAGACTCTCAGCCCCCCAGGCAGGTCTCAGGCCCGAGTCCCCCCGGGAGACGGGGTCCCTGGGCGTGGGTCCGGCCCGCCCGGGCCCCTGCCCACCAGGCGCGGAACCCTGGCCCGCCCCTCATCGAGGCCCCGGGGCCCTAGTTCTTCCCTGGCACTCTGCCTCTGCCGGGGTGGGAGACGCGCTGGCAAGTGTGGTCCACGGGAAAAGGAACGGACCTCTGGGTGGCGGGCAGAGCTTCCAGTTCCACGGACAGGACCCCAGGGACTCTGTGAAGCGGGCCTGATATGTCCGGGGTGGGGCCCGTTGCCCCGAGGGAGGCTTCTGGTGGGGCTGCCTGCCCTCTGCCTGCCGGGTCCCGCGTCTTGGCCCGAAACCGGCCAGCGGCGGCTCTGACAAATGCCATCTCCTGGGGGCCTCCCCCCTGTTCCTCCATCCGTAAGGGGCGACCCCCTTACGGATGGAGGAACAGGGGGATCTTCGCAGTGGGGCGGTCGGGACGGAGGGGTCTGCGCGTCTCCAGCCACTTAGCCCAGTGACCCGCAGCCCGGCCCCAGAGTTCCAAGCTCCATGGAGGCAGGGGGCCTCTTATCACGGGAAGCAGGTGTCTCGCGGGGCTCCAGGGACGGCGTGGGCACTCTCTAGGCGAGAGAGGGTGCCCGTGCCCCGAGAGAGCCCCGGCGAGAGCCCGAGGCCTGGCCGCAGAGGCTGCCGTTGCCTCCCCCGGGCTCCTACCATGGGGCCTGGCCCTGCTCTCCCGAGGCCCTGGTTCGCCGCAGGTGAATGCCTCTTGCGGACGCCAAGGACAGGAGGCCGCCGATTCCCTCACAGAGGTGGGGGTTCGAGCTCTGGGGGACTGAGGTCGCAGCGGTCTCACTCCATTTTGGGGTGCTTCTGCACAGACTGGAGGGTTGAAGCGGCTGGGCCCAAGTCTGCCGCCTTGTGGCAGGGTGGGGGCGTTGCAGGCGAAGCAAGGCTCTTAGCCTCCCAGGCGGGGCACAGGCCAGACTCCCCACAGGAGAACAGGTCCGTGGACGAGGGTCCCGCCCGCCCGCCCGCCCGCCGGGACCCGCTCCACCTGGCGCGGAACCGTGGCCGGCCCCTCTTCCCGGCCCCAGGTCCCTAGTTCTTCCCTGGCACTCTGCCTCTGCGGGGGTGGGAGAGCTGCTGGGAAGTGTGGTCCACGGGAAAACGCACGGTCCTCTGGATGGCAGGGAGGGCTTCCGTTAACTCTGACACCAGCCCAGGGACCCTGTGAACCTGGCCTGATATCTCAAGGGGGGGCGGGGGGGGGCACGTTGCCCGGAGGGATGCTTGCGGGGGGGGGGGGGGGCCTGCTTGCGCCTGCGCGGCCCCGCCTCTTGGCCCGTAAACCACCCGGCCGCGGCTCGGACAAAAGCCATCTCCTGGGCGCCTCCCCCCTGTTCTTCCATCCGTAAAGGGGGACCCCTTTACGGATGGAAGAACAGGGGGATCTTCGCAGTGGCGGGGACGGGACGGAGGGGTCTGCGGGTTTGCCGCCACGAGGGCCAGTTGCTCGCACCCCGGCCCCCTGTGTCCGTGCTCCATGGAGGAGGTGGGCCGCTTATGGCGGGATGCAGGCGTCCTGCGGGGCTCAAGGGACGGCGGACGGCGTGGGCACTCCCCGGGCGAGAGAGGGCACCCGGGACCCGAGAGAGCACCCGGGAAAATGCCCCGCCCTGGCCCCCGTGGCTCCGGTGGCCTCCCTAGGCTCCTGCCGTGGGGCCTGGTCCCGCTCACCTGGGCCCAGGTTCTCCGCAGGTGAATGCCTTTTGCGGACAGCAAGGACCACAGGCCGCGGATGCCTTCACGGGGAGGGGGGTTCGAGCTCTGTGGGACCCGGGTCCCAGCGGACACAGTCCCTTCTCGCGAAGTCCAGCCCAGACTATAGAGAGTAGAAGCGTCTCGGTGCAGGTTTGCCGCCTCGGGGCAGGGTGGGGCCGTTTGAGCCAAGAAAGACTCTCAGCCCCCCAGGCAGGTCTCAGGCCCGAGTCCCCCCGGGAGACGGGGTCCCTGGGCGTGGGTCCGGCCCGCCCGGGCCCCTGCCCACCAGGCGCGGAACCCTGGCCCGCCCCTCATCGAGGCCCCGGGGCCCTAGTTCTTCCCTGGCACTCTGCCTCTGCCGGGGTGGGAGACGCGCTGGCAAGTGTGGTCCACGGGAAAAGGAACGGACCTCTGGGTGGCGGGCAGAGCTTCCAGTTCCACGGACAGGACCCCAGGGACTCTGTGAAGCGGGCCTGATATGTCCGGGGTGGGGCCCGTTGCCCCGAGGGAGGCTTCTGGTGGGGCTGCCTGCCCTCTGCCTGCCGGGTCCCGCGTCTTGGCCCGAAACCGGCCAGCGGCGGCTCTGACAAATGCCATCTCCTGGGGGCCTCCCCCCTGTTCCTCCATCCGTAAGGGGCGACCCCCTTACGGATGGAGGAACAGGGGGATCTTCGCAGTGGGGCGGTCGGGACGGAGGGGTCTGCGCGTCTCCAGCCACTTAGCCCAGTGACCCGCAGCCCGGCCCCAGAGTTCCAAGCTCCATGGAGGCAGGGGGCCTCTTATCACGGGAAGCAGGTGTCTCGCGGGGCTCCAGGGACGGCGTGGGCACTCTCTAGGCGAGAGAGGGTGCCCGTGCCCCGAGAGAGCCCCGGCGAGAGCCCGAGGCCTGGCCGCAGAGGCTGCCGTTGCCTCCCCCGGGCTCCTACCATGGGGCCTGGCCCTGCTCTCCCGAGGCCCTGGTTCGCCGCAGGTGAATGCCTCTTGCGGACGCCAAGGACAGGAGGCCGCCGATTCCCTCACAGAGGTGGGGGTTCGAGCTCTGGGGGACTGAGGTCGCAGCGGTCTCACTCCATTTTGGGGTGCTTCTGCACAGACTGGAGGGTTGAAGCGGCTGGGCCCAAGTCTGCCGCCTTGTGGCAGGGTGGGGGCGTTGCAGGCGAAGCAAGGCTCTTAGCCTCCCAGGCGGGGCACAGGCCAGACTCCCCACAGGAGAACAGGTCCGTGGACGAGGGTCCCGCCCGCCCGCCCGCCCGCCGGGACCCGCTCCACCTGGCGCGGAACCGTGGCCGGCCCCTCTTCCCGGCCCCAGGTCCCTAGTTCTTCCCTGGCACTCTGCCTCTGCGGGGGTGGGAGAGCTGCTGGGAAGTGTGGTCCACGGGAAAACGCACGGTCCTCTGGATGGCAGGGAGGGCTTCCGTTAACTCTGACACCAGCCCAGGGACCCTGTGAACCTGGCCTGATATCTCAAGGGGGGGCGGGGGGGGCACGTTGCCCGGAGGGATGCTTGCGGGGGGGGGGGGGCCTGCTTGCGCCTGCGCGGCCCCGCCTCTTGGCCCGTAAACCACCCGGCCGCGGCTCGGACAAAAGCCATCTCCTGGGCGCCTCCCCCCTGTTCTTCCATCCGTAAAGGGGGACCCCTTTACGGATGGAAGAACAGGGGGATCTTCGCAGTGGCGGGGACGGGACGGAGGGGTCTGCGGGTTTGCCGCCACGTGGGCCAGTTGCTCGCACCCCGGCCCCCTGTGTCCGTGCTCCATGGAGGAGGTGGGCCGCTTATGGCGGGATGCAGGCGTCCTGCGGGGCTCAAGGGACGGCGGACGGCGTGGGCACTCCCCGGGCGAGAGAGGGCACCCGGGACCCGAGAGAGCACCCGGGAAAATGCCCCGCCCTGGCCCCCGTGGCTCCGGTGGCCTCCCTAGGCTCCTGCCGTGGGGCCTGGTCCCGCTCACCTGGGCCCAGGTTCTCCGCAGGTGAATGCCTTTTGCGGACAGCAAGGACCACAGGCCGCGGATGCCTTCACGGGGAGGGGGGTTCGAGCTCTGTGGGACCCGGGTCCCAGCGGACACAGTCCCTTCTCGCGAAGTCCAGCCCAGACTTTAGAGAGTAGAAGCGTCTCGGTGCAGGTTTGCCGCCTCGGGGCAGGGTGGGGCCGTTTGAGCCAAGAAAGACTCTCAGCCCCCCAGGCAGGTCTCAGGCCCGAGTCCCCCCGGGAGACGGGGTCCCTGGGCGTGGGTCCGGCCCGCCCGGGCCCCTGCCCACCAGGCGCGGAACCCTGGCCCGCCCCTCATCGAGGCCCCGGGGCCCTAGTTCTTCCCTGGCACTCTGCCTCTGCCGGGGTGGGAGACGCGCTGGCAAGTGTGGTCCACGGGAAAAGGAACGGACCTCTGGGTGGCGGGCAGAGCTTCCAGTTCCACGGACAGGACCCCAGGGACTCTGTGAAGCGGGCCTGATATGTCCGGGGTGGGGCCCGTTGCCCCGAGGGAGGCTTCTGGTGGGGCTGCCTGCCCTCTGCCTGCCGGGTCCCGCGTCTTGGCCCGAAACCGGCCAGCGGCGGCTCTGACAAATGCCATCTCCTGGGGGCCTCCCCCCTGTTCCTCCATCCGTAAGGGGCGACCCCCTTACGGATGGAGGAACAGGGGGATCTTCGCAGTGGGGCGGTCGGGACGGAGGGGTCTGCGCGTCTCCAGCCACTTAGCCCAGTGACCCGCAGCCCGGCCCCAGAGTTCCAAGCTCCATGGAGGCAGGGGGCCTCTTATCACGGGAAGCAGGTGTCTCGCGGGGCTCCAGGGACGGCGTGGGCACTCTCTAGGCGAGAGAGGGTGCCCGTGCCCCGAGAGAGCCCCGGCGAGAGCCCGAGGCCTGGCCGCAGAGGCTGCCGTTGCCTCCCCCGGGCTCCTACCATGGGGCCTGGCCCTGCTCTCCCGAGGCCCTGGTTCGCCGCAGGTGAATGCCTCTTGCGGACGCCAAGGACAGGAGGCCGCCGATTCCCTCACAGAGGTGGGGGTTCGAGCTCTGGGGGACTGAGGTCGCAGCGGTCTCACTCCATTTTGGGGTGCTTCTGCACAGACTGGAGGGTTGAAGCGGCTGGGCCCAAGTCTGCCGCCTTGTGGCAGGGTGGGGGCGTTGCAGGCGAAGCAAGGCTCTTAGCCTCCCAGGCGGGGCACAGGCCAGACTCCCCACAGGAGAACAGGTCCGTGGACGAGGGTCCCGCCCGCCCGCCCGCCCGCCGGGACCCGCTCCACCTGGCGCGGAACCGTGGCCGGCCCCTCTTCCCGGCCCCAGGTCCCTAGTTCTTCCCTGGCACTCTGCCTCTGCGGGGGTGGGAGAGCTGCTGGGAAGTGTGGTCCACGGGAAAACGCACGGTCCTCTGGATGGCAGGGAGGGCTTCCGTTAACTCTGACACCAGCCCAGGGACCCTGTGAACCTGGCCTGATATCTCAAGGGGGGGCGGGGGGGGGCACGTTGCCCGGAGGGATGCTTGCGGGGGGGGGGGGGGGCCTGCTTGCGCCTGCGCGGCCCCGCCTCTTGGCCCGTAAACCACCCGGCCGCGGCTCGGACAAAAGCCATCTCCTGGGCGCCTACCCCCTGTTCTTCCATCCGTAAAGGGGGACCCCTTTACGGATGGAAGAACAGGGGGATCTTCGCAGTGGCGGGGACGGGACGGAGGGGTCTGCGGGTTTGCCGCCACGAGGGCCAGTTGGTCGCACCCCGGCCCCCTGTGTCCGTGCTCCATGGAGGAGGTGGGCCGCTTATGGCGGGATGCAGGCGTCCTGCGGGGCTCAAGGGACGGCGGACGGCGTGGGCACTCCCCGGGCGAGAGAGGGCACCCGGGACCCGAGAGAGCACCCGGGAAAATGCCCCGCCCTGGCCCCCGTGGCTCCAGTGGCCTCCCTAGGCTCCTGCCGTGGGGCCTGGTCCCGCTCACCTGGGCCCAGGTTCTCCGCAGGTGAATGCCTTTTGCGGACAGCAAGGACCACAGGCCGCGGATGCCTTCACGGGGAGGGGGGTTCGAGCTCTGTGGGACCCGGGTCCCAGCGGACACAGTCCCTTCTCGCGAAGTCCAGCCCAGACTATAGAGAGTAGAAGCGTCTCGGTGCAGGTTTGCCGCCTCGGGGCAGGGTGGGGCCGTTTGAGCCAAGAAAGACTCTCAGCCCCCCAGGCAGGTCTCAGGCCCGAGTCCCCCCGGGAGACGGGGTCCCTGGGCGTGGGTCCGGCCCGCCCGGGCCCCTGCCCACCAGGCGCGGAACCCTGGCCCGCCCCTCATCGAGGCCCCGGGGCCCTAGTTCTTCCCTGGCACTCTGCCTCTGCCGGGGTGGGAGACGCGCTGGCAAGTGTGGTCCACGGGAAAAGGAACGGACCTCTGGGTGGCGGGCAGAGCTTCCAGTTCCACGGACAGGACCCCAGGGACTCTGTGAAGCGGGCCTGATATGTCCGGGGTGGGGCCCGTTGCCCCGAGGGAGGCTTCTGGTGGGGCTGCCTGCCCTCTGCCTGCCGGGTCCCGCGTCTTGGCCCGAAACCGGCCAGCGGCGGCTCTGACAAATGCCATCTCCTGGGGGCCTCCCCCCTGTTCCTCCATCCGTAAGGGGCGACCCCCTTACGGATGGAGGAACAGGGGGATCTTCGCAGTGGGGCGGTCGGGACGGAGGGGTCTGCGCGTCTCCAGCCACTTAGCCCAGTGACCCGCAGCCCGGCCCCAGAGTTCCAAGCTCCATGGAGGCAGGGGGCCTCTTATCACGGGAAGCAGGTGTCTCGCGGGGCTCCAGGGACGGCGTGGGCACTCTCTAGGCGAGAGAGGGTGCCCGTGCCCCGAGAGAGCCCCGGCGAGAGCCCGAGGCCTGGCCGCAGAGGCTGCCGTTGCCTCCCCCGGGCTCCTACCATGGGGCCTGGCCCTGCTCTCCCGAGGCCCTGGTTCGCCGCAGGTGAATGCCTCTTGCGGACGCCAAGGACAGGAGGCCGCCGATTCCCTCACAGAGGTGGGGGTTCGAGCTCTGGGGGACTGAGGTCGCAGCGGTCTCACTCCATTTTGGGGTGCTTCTGCACAGACTGGAGGGTTGAAGCGGCTGGGCCCAAGTCTGCCGCCTTGTGGCAGGGTGGGGGCGTTGCAGGCGAAGCAAGGCTCTTAGCCTCCCAGGCGGGGCACAGGCCAGACTCCCCACAGGAGAACAGGTCCGTGGACGAGGGTCCCGCCCGCCCGCCCGCCCGCCGGGACCCGCTCCACCTGGCGCGGAACCGTGGCCGGCCCCTCTTCCCGGCCCCAGGTCCCTAGTTCTTCCCTGGCACTCTGCCTCTGCGGGGGTGGGAGAGCTGCTGGGAAGTGTGGTCCACGGGAAAACGCACGGTCCTCTGGATGGCAGGGAGGGCTTCCGTTAACTCTGACACCAGCCCAGGGACCCTGTGAACCTGGCCTGATATCTCAAGGGGGGGCGGGGGGGGCACGTTGCCCGGAGGGATGCTTGCGGGGGGGGGGGGGGGCATGCTTGCGCCTGCGCGGCCCCGCCTCTTGGCCCGTAAACCACCCGGCCGCGGCTCGGACAAAAGCCATCTCCTGGGCGCCTCCCCCCTGTTCTTCCATCCGTAAAGGGGGACCCCTTTACGGATGGAAGAACAGGGGGATCTTCGCAGTGGCGGGGACGGGACGGAGGGGTCTGCGGGTTTGCCGCCACGTGGGCCAGTTGCTCGCACCCCGGCCCCCTGTGTCCGTGCTCCATGGAGGAGGTGGGCCGCTTATGGCGGGATGCAGGCGTCCTGCGGGGCTCAAGGGACGGCGGACGGCGTGGGCACTCCCCGGGCGAGAGAGGGCACCCGGGACCCGAGAGAGCACCCGGGAAAATGCCCCGCCCTGGCCCCCGTGGCTCCAGTGGCCTCCCTAGGCTCCTGCCGTGGGGCCTGGTCCCGCTCACCTGGGCCCAGGTTCTCCGCAGGTGAATGCCTTTTGCGGACAGCAAGGACCACAGGCCGCGGATGCCTTCACGGGGAGGGGGGTTCGAGCTCTGTGGGACCCGGGTCCCAGCGGACACAGTCCCTTCTCGCGAAGTCCAGCCCAGACTTTAGAGAGTAGAAGCGTCTCGGTGCAGGTTTGCCGCCTCGGGGCAGGGTGGGGCCGTTTGAGCCAAGAAAGACTCTCAGCCCCCCAGGCAGGTCTCAGGCCCGAGTCCCCCCGGGAGACGGGGTCCCTGGGCGTGGGTCCGGCCCGCCCGGGCCCCTGCCCACCAGGCGCGGAACCCTGGCCCGCCCCTCATCGAGGCCCCGGGGCCCTAGTTCTTCCCTGGCACTCTGCCTCTGCCGGGGTGGGAGACGCGCTGGCAAGTGTGGTCCACGGGAAAAGGAACGGACCTCTGGGTGGCGGGCAGAGCTTCCAGTTCCACGGACAGGACCCCAGGGACTCTGTGAAGCGGGCCTGATATGTCCGGGGTGGGGCCCGTTGCCCCGAGGGAGGCTTCTGGTGGGGCTGCCTGCCCTCTGCCTGCCGGGTCCCGCGTCTTGGCCCGAAACCGGCCAGCGGCGGCTCTGACAAATGCCATCTCCTGGGGGCCTCCCCCCTGTTCCTCCATCCGTAAGGGGCGACCCCCTTACGGATGGAGGAACAGGGGGATCTTCGCAGTGGGGCGGTCGGGACGGAGGGGTCTGCGCGTCTCCAGCCACTTAGCCCAGTGACCCGCAGCCCGGCCCCAGAGTTCCAAGCTCCATGGAGGCAGGGGGCCTCTTATCACGGGAAGCAGGTGTCTCGCGGGGCTCCAGGGACGGCGTGGGCACTCTCTAGGCGAGAGAGGGTGCCCGTGCCCCGAGAGAGCCCCGGCGAGAGCCCGAGGCCTGGCCGCAGAGGCTGCCGTTGCCTCCCCCGGGCTCCTACCATGGGGCCTGGCCCTGCTCTCCCGAGGCCCTGGTTCGCCGCAGGTGAATGCCTTTTGCGGACGCCAAGGACAGGAGGCCGCCGATTCCCTCACAGAGGTGGGGGTTCGAGCTCTGGGGGACTGAGGTCGCAGCGGTCTCACTCCATTTTTGGGTGCTTCTGCACAGACTGGAGGGTTGAAGCGGCTGGGCCCAAGTCTGCCGCCTTGTGGCAGGGTGGGGGCGTTGCAGGCGAAGCAAGGCTCTTAGCCTCCCAGGCGGGGCACAGGCCAGACTCCCCACAGGAGAACAGGTCCGTGGACGAGGGTCCCGCCCGCCCGCCCGCCCGCCGGGACCCGCTCCACCTGGCGCGGAACCGTGGCCGGCCCCTCTTCCCGGCCCCAGGTCCCTAGTTCTTCCCTGGCACTCTGCCTCTGCGGGGGTGGGAGAGCTGCTGGGAAGTGTGGTCCACGGGAAAACGCACGGTCCTCTGGATGGCAGGGAGGGCTTCCGTTAACTCTGACACCAGCCCAGGGACCCTGTGAACCTGGCCTGATATCTCAAGGGGGGGCGGGGGGGGGGCACGTTGCCCGGAGGGATGCTTGCGGTGGGGGGGCCTGCTTGCGCCTGCGCGGCCCCGCCTCTTGGCCCGTAAACCACCCGGCCGCGGCTCGGACAAAAGCCATCTCCTGGGCGCCTCCCCCCTGTTCTTCCATCCGTAAAGGGGGACCCCTTTACGGATGGAAGAACAGGGGGATCTTCGCAGTGGCGGGGACGGGACGGAGGGGTCTGCGGGTTTGCCGCCACGTAGGCCAGTTGCTCGCACCCCGGCCCCCTGTGTCCGTGCTCCATGGAGGAGGTGGGCCGCTTATGGCGGGATGCAGGCGTCCTGCGGGGCTCAAGGGACGGCGTGGGCACTCCCCGGGCGAGAGAGGGCACCCGGGACCCGAGAGAGCACCCGGGAAAATGCCCCGCCCTGGCCCCCGTGGCTCCAGTGGCCTCCCTAGGCTCCTGCCGTGGGGCCTGGTCCCGCCCACCTGGGCCCAGGTTCTCCGCAGGTGAATGCCTTTTGCGGACAGCAAGGACCACAGGCCGCGGATGCCTTCACGGGGAGGGGGGTTCGAGCTCTGTGGGACCCGGGTCCCAGCGGACACAGTCCCTTCTCGCGAAGTCCAGCCCAGACTTTAGAGAGTAGAAGCGTCTCGGTGCAGGTTTGCCGCCTCGGGGCAGGGTGGGGCCGTTTGAGCCAAGAAAGACTCTCAGCCCCCCAGGCAGGTCTCAGGCCCGAGTCCCCCCGGGAGACGGGGTCCCTGGGCGTGGGTCCGGCCCGCCCGGGCCCCTGCCCACCAGGCGCGGAACCCTGGCCCGCCCCTCATCGAGGCCCCGGGGCCCTAGTTCTTCCCTGGCACTCTGCCTCTGCCGGGGTGGGAGACGCGCTGGCAAGTGTGGTCCACGGGAAAAGGAACGGACCTCTGGGTGGCGGGCAGAGCTTCCAGTTCCACGGACAGGACCCCAGGGACTCTGTGAAGCGGGCCTGATATGTCCGGGGTGGGGCCCGTTGCCCCGAGGGAGGCTTCTGGTGGGGCTGCCTGCCCTCTGCCTGCCGGGTCCCGCGTCTTGGCCCGAAACCGGCCAGCGGCGGCTCTGACAAATGCCATCTCCTGGGGGCCTCCCCCCTGTTCCTCCATCCGTAAGGGGCGACCCCCTTACGGATGGAGGAACAGGGGGATCTTCGCAGTGGGGCGGTCGGGACGGAGGGGTCTGCGCGTCTCCAGCCACTTAGCCCAGTGACCCGCAGCCCGGCCCCAGAGTTCCAAGCTCCATGGAGGCAGGGGGCCTCTTATCACGGGAAGCAGGTGTCTCGCGGGGCTCCAGGGACGGCGTGGGCACTCTCTAGGCGAGAGAGGGTGCCCGTGCCCCGAGAGAGCCCCGGCGAGAGCCCGAGGCCTGGCCGCAGAGGCTGCCGTTGCCTCCCCCGGGCTCCTACCATGGGGCCTGGCCCTGCTCTCCCGAGGCCCTGGTTCGCCGCAGGTGAATGCCTCTTGCGGACGCCAAGGACAGGAGGCCGCCGATTCCCTCACAGAGGTGGGGGTTCGAGCTCTGGGGGACTGAGGTCGCAGCGGTCTCACTCCATTTTGGGGTGCTTCTGCACAGACTGGAGGGTTGAAGCGGCTGGGCCCAAGTCTGCCGCCTTGTGGCAGGGTGGGGGCGTTGCAGGCGAAGCAAGGCTCTTAGCCTCCCAGGCGGGGCACAGGCCAGACTCCCCACAGGAGAACAGGTCCGTGGACGAGGGTCCCGCCCGCCCGCCCGCCCGCCGGGACCCGCTCCACCTGGCGCGGAACCGTGGCCGGCCCCTCTTCCCGGCCCCAGGTCCCTAGTTCTTCCCTGGCACTCTGCCTCTGCGGGGGTGGGAGAGCTGCTGGGAAGTGTGGTCCACGGGAAAACGCACGGTCCTCTGGATGGCAGGGAGGGCTTCCGTTAACTCTGACACCAGCCCAGGGACCCTGTGAACCTGGCCTGATATCTCAAGGGGGGGCGGGGGGGGGCACGTTGCCCGGAGGGATGCTTGCGGGGGGGGGGGGGGGCCTGCTTGCGCCTGCGCGGCCCCGCCTCTTGGCCCGTAAACCACCCGGCCGCGGCTCGGACAAAAGCCATCTCCTGGGCGCCTCCCCCCTGTTCTTCCATCCGTAAAGGGGGACCCCTTTACGGATGGAAGAACAGGGGGATCTTCGCAGTGGCGGGGACGGGACGGAGGGGTCTGCGGGTTTGCCGCCACGAGGGCCAGTTGCTCGCACCCCGGCCCCCTGTGTCCGTGCTCCATGGAGGAGGTGGGCCGCTTATGGCGGGATGCAGGCGTCCTGCGGGGCTCAAGGGACGGCGGACGGCGTGGGCACTCCCCGGGCGAGAGAGGGCACCCGGGACCCGAGAGAGCACCCGGGAAAATGCCCCGCCCTGGCCCCCGTGGCTCCAGTGGCCTCCCTAGGCTCCTGCCGTGGGGCCTGGTCCCGCTCACCTGGGCCCAGGTTCTCCGCAGGTGAATGCCTTTTGCGGACAGCAAGGACCACAGGCCGCGGATGCCTTCACGGGGAGGGGGGTTCGAGCTCTGTGGGACCCGGGTCCCAGCGGACACAGTCCCTTCTCGCGAAGTCCAGCCCAGACTATAGAGAGTAGAAGCGTCTCGGTGCAGGTTTGCCGCCTCGGGGCAGGGTGGGGCCGTTTGAGCCAAGAAAGACTCTCAGCCCCCCAGGCAGGTCTCAGGCCCGAGTCCCCCCGGGAGACGGGGTCCCTGGGCGTGGGTCCGGCCCGCCCGGGCCCCTGCCCACCAGGCGCGGAACCCTGGCCCGCCCCTCATCGAGGCCCCGGGGCCCTAGTTCTTCCCTGGCACTCTGCCTCTGCCGGGGTGGGAGACGCGCTGGCAAGTGTGGTCCACGGGAAAAGGAACGGACCTCTGGGTGGCGGGCAGAGCTTCCAGTTCCACGGACAGGACCCCAGGGACTCTGTGAAGCGGGCCTGATATGTCCGGGGTGGGGCCCGTTGCCCCGAGGGAGGCTTCTGGTGGGGCTGCCTGCCCTCTGCCTGCCGGGTCCCGCGTCTTGGCCCGAAACCGGCCAGCGGCGGCTCTGACAAATGCCATCTCCTGGGGGCCTCCCCCCTGTTCCTCCATCCGTAAGGGGCGACCCCCTTACGGATGGAGGAACAGGGGGATCTTCGCAGTGGGGCGGTCGGGACGGAGGGGTCTGCGCGTCTCCAGCCACTTAGCCCAGTGACCCGCAGCCCGGCCCCAGAGTTCCAAGCTCCATGGAGGCAGGGGGCCTCTTATCACGGGAAGCAGGTGTCTCGCGGGGCTCCAGGGACGGCGTGGGCACTCTCTAGGCGAGAGAGGGTGCCCGTGCCCCGAGAGAGCCCCGGCGAGAGCCCGAGGCCTGGCCGCAGAGGCTGCCGTTGCCTCCCCCGGGCTCCTACCATGGGGCCTGGCCCTACTCTCCCGAGGCCCTGGTTCGCCGCAGGTGAATGCCTCTTGCGGACGCCAAGGACAGGAGGCCGCCGATTCCCTCACAGAGGTGGGGGTTCGAGCTCTGGGGGACTGAGGTCGCAGCGGTCTCACTCCATTTTGGGGTGCTTCTGCACAGACTGGAGGGTTGAAGCGGCTGGGCCCAAGTCTGCCGCCTTGTGGCAGGGTGGGGGCGTTGCAGGCGAAGCAAGGCTCTTAGCCTCCCAGGCGGGGCACAGGCCAGACTCCCCACAGGAGAACAGGTCCGTGGACGAGGGTCCCGCCCGCCCGCCCGCCCGCCGGGACCCGCTCCACCTGGCGCGGAACCGTGGCCGGCCCCTCTTCCCGGCCCCAGGTCCCTAGTTCTTCCCTGGCACTCTGCCTCTGCGGGGGTGGGAGAGCTGCTGGGAAGTGTGGTCCACGGGAAAACGCACGGTCCTCTGGATGGCAGGGAGGGCTTCCGTTAACTCTGACACCAGCCCAGGGACCCTGTGAACCTGGCCTGATATCTCAAGGGGGGGCGGGGGGGGGCACGTTGCCAGGAGGGATGCTTGCGGGGGGGGGGGGGGCATGCTTGCGCCTGCGCGGCCCCGCCTCTTGGCCCGTAAACCACCCGGCCGCGGCTCGGACAAAAGCCATCTCCTGGGCGCCTCCCCCCTGTTCTTCCATCCGTAAAGGGGGACCCCTTTACGGATGGAAGAACAGGGGGATCTTCGCAGTGGCGGGGACGGGACGGAGGGGTCTGCGGGTTTGCCGCCACGTGGGCCAGTTGCTCGCACCCCGGCCCCCTGTGTCCGTGCTCCATGGAGGAGGTGGGCCGCTTATGGCGGGATGCAGGCGTCCTGCGGGGCTCAAGGGACGGCGGACGGCGTGGGCACTCCCCGGGCGAGAGAGGGCACCCGGGACCCGAGAGAGCACCCGGGAAAATGCCCCGCCCTGGCCCCCGTGGCTCCAGTGGCCTCCCTAGGCTCCTGCCGTGGGGCCTGGTACCGCTCACCTGGGCCCAGGTTCTCCGCAGGTGAATGCCTTTTGCGGACAGCAAGGACCACAGGCCGCGGATGCCTTCACGGGGAGGGGGGTTCGAGCTCTGTGGGACCCGGGTCCCAGCGGACACAGTCCCTTCTCGCGAAGTCCAGCCCAGACTTTAGAGAGTAGAAGCGTCTCGGTGCAGGTTTGCCGCCTTGGGGCAGGGTGGGGCCGTTTGAGCCAAGAAAGACTCTCAGCCCCCCAGGCAGGTCTCAGGCCCGAGTCCCCCCGGGAGACGGGGTCCCTGGGCGTGGGTCCGGCCCGCCCGGGCCCCTGCCCACCAGGCGCGGAACCCTGGCCCGCCCCTCATCGAGGCCCCGGGGCCCTAGTTCTTCCCTGGCACTCTGCCTCTGCCGGGGTGGGAGACGCGCTGGCAAGTGTGGTCCACGGGAAAAGGAACGGAGCTCTGGGTGGCGGGCAGAGCTTCCAGTTCCACGGACAGGACCCCAGGGACTCTGTGAAGCGGGCCTGATATGTCCGGGGTGGGGCCCGTTGCCCCGAGGGAGGCTTCTGGTGGGGCTGCCTGCCCTCTGCCTGCCGGGTCCCGCGTCTTGGCCCGAAACCGGCCAGCGGCGGCTCTGACAAATGCCATCTCCTGGGGGCCTCCCCCCTGTTCCTCCATCCGTAAGGGGCGACCCCCTTACGGATGGAGGAACAGGGGGATCTTCGCAGTGGGGCGGTCGGGACGGAGGGGTCTGCGCGTCTCCAGCCACTTAGCCCAGTGACCCGCAGCCCGGCCCCAGAGTTCCAAGCTCCATGGAGGCAGGGGGCCTCTTATCACGGGAAGCAGGTGTCTCGCGGGGCTCCAGGGACGGCGTGGGCACTCTCTAGGCGAGAGAGGGTGCCCGTGCCCCGAGAGAGCCCCGGCGAGAGCCCGAGGCCTGGCCGCAGAGGCTGCCGTTGCCTCCCCCGGGCTCCTACCATGGGGCCTGGCCCTGCTCTCCCGAGGCCCTGGTTCGCCGCAGGTGAATGCCTCTTGCGGACGCCAAGGACAGGAGGCCGCCGATTCCCTCACAGAGGTGGGGGTTCGAGCTCTGGGGGACTGAGGTCGCAGCGGTCTCACTCCATTTTGGGGTGCTTCTGCACAGACTGGAGGGTTGAAGCGGCTGGGCCCAAGTCTGCCGCCTTGTGGCAGGGTGGGGGCGTTGCAGGCGAAGCAAGGCTCTTAGCCTCCCAGGCGGGGCACAGGCCAGACTCCCCACAGGAGAACAGGTCCGTGGACGAGGGTCCCGCCCGCCCGCCCGCCCGCCGGGACCCGCTCCACCTGGCGCGGAACCGTGGCCGGCCCCTCTTCCCGGCCCCAGGTCCCTAGTTCTTCCCTGGCACTCTGCCTCTGCGGGGGTGGGAGAGCTGCTGGGAAGTGTGGTCCACGGGAAAACGCACGGTCCTCTGGATGGCAGGGAGGGCTTCCGTTAACTCTGACACCAGCCCAGGGACCCTGTGAACCTGGCCTGATATCTCAAGGGGGGGCGGGGGGGGGCACGTTGCCCGGAGGGATGCTTGCGGGGGGGGGGGGGGCCTGCTTGCGCCTGCGCGGCCCCGCCTCTTGGCCCGTAAACCACCCGGCCGCGGCTCGGACAAAAGCCATCTCCTGGGCGCCTCCCCCCTGTTCTTCCATCCGTAAAGGGGGACCCCTTTACGGATGGAAGAACAGGGGGATCTTCGCAGTGGCGGGGACGGGACGGAGGGGTCTGCGGGTTTGCCGCCACGAGGGCCAGTTGCTCGCACCCCGGCCCCCTGTGTCCGTGCTCCATGGAGGAGGTGGGCCGCTTATGGCGGGATGCAGGCGTCCTGCGGGGCTCAAGGGACGGCGGACGGCGTGGGCACTCCCCGGGCGAGAGAGGGCACCCGGGACCCGAGAGAGCACCCGGGAAAATGCCCCGCCCTGGCCCCCGTGGCTCCAGTGGCCTCCCTAGGCTCCTGCCGTGGGGCCTGGTCCCGCTCACCTGGGCCCAGGTTCTCCGCAGGTGAATGCCTTTTGCGGACAGCAAGGACCACAGGCCGCGGATGCCTTCACGGGGAGGGGGGTTCGAGCTCTGTGGGACCCGGGTCCCAGCGGACACAGTCCCTTCTCGCGAAGTCCAGCCCAGACTATAGAGAGTAGAAGCGTCTCGGTGCAGGTTTGCCGCCTCGGGGCAGGGTGGGGCCGTTTGAGCCAAGAAAGACTCTCAGCCCCCCAGGCAGGTCTCAGGCCCGAGTCCCCCCGGGAGACGGGGTCCCTGGGCGTGGGTCCGGCCCGCCCGGGCCCCTGCCCACCAGGCGCGGAACCCTGGCCCGCCCCTCATCGAGGCCCCGGGGCCCTAGTTCTTCCCTGGCACTCTGCCTCTGCCGGGGTGGGAGACGCGCTGGCAAGTGTGGTCCACGGGAAAAGGAACGGACCTCTGGGTGGCGGGCAGAGCTTCCAGTTCCACGGACAGGACCCCAGGGACTCTGTGAAGCGGGCCTGATATGTCCGGGGTGGGGCCCGTTGCCCCGAGGGAGGCTTCTGGTGGGGCTGCCTGCCCTCTGCCTGCCGGGTCCCGCGTCTTGGCCCGAAACCGGCCAGCGGCGGCTCTGACAAATGCCATCTCCTGGGGGCCTCCCCCCTGTTCCTCCATCCGTAAGGGGCGACCCCCTTACGGATGGAGGAACAGGGGGATCTTCGCAGTGGGGCGGTCGGGACGGAGGGGTCTGCGCGTCTCCAGCCACTTAGCCCAGTGACCCGCAGCCCGGCCCCAGAGTTCCAAGCTCCATGGAGGCAGGGGGCCTCTTATCACGGGAAGCAGGTGTCTCGCGGGGCTCCAGGGACGGCGTGGGCACTCTCTAGGCGAGAGAGGGTGCCCGTGCCCCGAGAGAGCCCCGGCGAGAGCCCGAGGCCTGGCCGCAGAGGCTGCCGTTGCCTCCCCCGGGCTCCTACCATGGGGCCTGGCCCTACTCTCCCGAGGCCCTGGTTCGCCGCAGGTGAATGCCTCTTGCGGACGCCAAGGACAGGAGGCCGCCGATTCCCTCACAGAGGTGGGGGTTCGAGCTCTGGGGGACTGAGGTCGCAGCGGTCTCACTCCATTTTGGGGTGCTTCTGCACAGACTGGAGGGTTGAAGCGGCTGGGCCCAAGTCTGCCGCCTTGTGGCAGGGTGGGGGCGTTGCAGGCGAAGCAAGGCTCTTAGCCTCCCAGGCGGGGCACAGGCCAGACTCCCCACAGGAGAACAGGTCCGTGGACGAGGGTCCCGCCCGCCCGCCCGCCCGCCGGGACCCGCTCCACCTGGCGCGGAACCGTGGCCGGCCCCTCTTCCCGGCCCCAGGTCCCTAGTTCTTCCCTGGCACTCTGCCTCTGCGGGGGTGGGAGAGCTGCTGGGAAGTGTGGTCCACGGGAAAACGCACGGTCCTCTGGATGGCAGGGAGGGCTTCCGTTAACTCTGACACCAGCCCAGGGACCCTGTGAACCTGGCCTGATATCTCAAGGGGGGGCGGGGGGGGCACGTTGCCAGGAGGGATGCTTGCGGGGGGGGGGGGGCATGCTTGCGCCTGCGCGGCCCCGCCTCTTGGCCCGTAAACCACCCGGCCGCGGCTCGGACAAAAGCCATCTCCTGGGCGCCTCCCCCCTGTTCTTCCATCCGTAAAGGGGGACCCCTTTACGGATGGAAGAACAGGGGGATCTTCGCAGTGGCGGGGACGGGACGGAGGGGTCTGCGGGTTTGCCGCCACGTGGGCCAGTTGCTCGCACCCCGGCCCCCTGTGTCCGTGCTCCATGGAGGAGGTGGGCCGCTTATGGCGGGATGCAGGCGTCCTGCGGGGCTCAAGGGACGGCGGACGGCGTGGGCACTCCCCGGGCGAGAGAGGGCACCCGGGACCCGAGAGAGCACCCGGGAAAATGCCCCGCCCTGGCCCCCGTGGCTCCAGTGGCCTCCCTAGGCTCCTGCCGTGGGGCCTGGTACCGCTCACCTGGGCCCAGGTTCTCCGCAGGTGAATGCCTTTTGCGGACAGCAAGGACCACAGGCCGCGGATGCCTTCACGGGGAGGGGGGTTCGAGCTCTGTGGGACCCGGGTCCCAGCGGACACAGTCCCTTCTCGCGAAGTCCAGCCCAGACTTTAGAGAGTAGAAGCGTCTCGGTGCAGGTTTGCCGCCTTGGGGCAGGGTGGGGCCGTTTGAGCCAAGAAAGACTCTCAGCCCCCCAGGCAGGTCTCAGGCCCGAGTCCCCCCGGGAGACGGGGTCCCTGGGCGTGGGTCCGGCCCGCCCGGGCCCCTGCCCACCAGGCGCGGAACCCTGGCCCGCCCCTCATCGAGGCCCCGGGGCCCTAGTTCTTCCCTGGCACTCTGCCTCTGCCGGGGTGGGAGACGCGCTGGCAAGTGTGGTCCACGGGAAAAGGAACGGAGCTCTGGGTGGCGGGCAGAGCTTCCAGTTCCACGGACAGGACCCCAGGGACTCTGTGAAGCGGGCCT
The DNA here is from genome assembly GCF_022682495.2 of Desmodus rotundus. Lineage (NCBI taxonomy): Eukaryota > Metazoa > Chordata > Mammalia > Chiroptera > Phyllostomidae > Desmodus > Desmodus rotundus. The sequence continues at coordinate 4,617 of NW_026527417.1, read as the reverse complement.
GATATGTCCGGGGTGGGGCCCGTTGCCCCGAGGGAGGCTTCTGGTGGGGCTGCCTGCCCTCTGCCTGCCGGGTCCCGCGTCTTGGCCCGAAACCGGCCAGCGGCGGCTCTGACAAATGCCATCTCCTGGGGGCCTCCCCCCTGTTCCTCCATCCGTAAGGGGCGACCCCCTTACGGATGGAGGAACAGGGGGATCTTCGCAGTGGGGCGGTCGGGACGGAGGGGTCTGCGCGTCTCCAGCCACTTAGCCCAGTGACCCGCAGCCCGGCCCCAGAGTTCCAAGCTCCATGGAGGCAGGGGGCCTCTTATCACGGGAAGCAGGTGTCTCGCGGGGCTCCAGGGACGGCGTGGGCACTCTCTAGGCGAGAGAGGGTGCCCGTGCCCCGAGAGAGCCCCGGCGAGAGCCCGAGGCCTGGCCGCAGAGGCTGCCGTTGCCTCCCCCGGGCTCCTACCATGGGGCCTGGCCCTGCTCTCCCGAGGCCCTGGTTCGCCGCAGGTGAATGCCTCTTGCGGACGCCAAGGACAGGAGGCCGCCGATTCCCTCACAGAGGTGGGGGTTCGAGCTCTGGGGGACTGAGGTCGCAGCGGTCTCACTCCATTTTGGGGTGCTTCTGCACAGACTGGAGGGTTGAAGCGGCTGGGCCCAAGTCTGCCGCCTTGTGGCAGGGTGGGGGCGTTGCAGGCGAAGCAAGGCTCTTAGCCTCCCAGGCGGGGCACAGGCCAGACTCCCCACAGGAGAACAGGTCCGTGGACGAGGGTCCCGCCCGCCCGCCCGCCCGCCGGGACCCGCTCCACCTGGCGCGGAACCGTGGCCGGCCCCTCTTCCCGGCCCCAGGTCCCTAGTTCTTCCCTGGCACTCTGCCTCTGCGGGGGTGGGAGAGCTGCTGGGAAGTGTGGTCCACGGGAAAACGCACGGTCCTCTGGATGGCAGGGAGGGCTTCCGTTAACTCTGACACCAGCCCAGGGACCCTGTGAACCTGGCCTGATATCTCAAGGGGGGGCGGGGGGGGCACGTTGCCCGGAGGGATGCTTGCGGGGGGGGGGGGGGGCCTGCTTGCGCCTGCGCGGCCCCGCCTCTTGGCCCGTAAACCACCCGGCCGCGGCTCGGACAAAAGCCATCTCCTGGGCGCCTCCCCCCTGTTCTTCCATCCGTAAAGGGGGACCCCTTTACGGATGGAAGAACAGGGGGATCTTCGCAGTGGCGGGGACGGGACGGAGGGGTCTGCGGGTTTGCCGCCACGAGGGCCAGTTGCTCGCACCCCGGCCCCCTGTGTCCGTGCTCCATGGAGGAGGTGGGCCGCTTATGGCGGGATGCAGGCGTCCTGCGGGGCTCAAGGGACGGTGGACGGCGTGGGCACTCCCCGGGCGAGAGAGGGCACCCGGGACCCGAGAGAGCACCCGGGAAAATGCCCCGCCCTGGCCCCCGTGGCTCCAGTGGCCTCCCTAGGCTCCTGCCGTGGGGCCTGGTCCCGCTCACCTGGGCCCAGGTTCTCCGCAGGTGAATGCCTTTTGCGGACAGCAAGGACCACAGGCCGCGGATGCCTTCACGGGGAGGGGGGTTCGAGCTCTGTGGGACCCGGGTCCCAGCGGACACAGTCCCTTCTCGCGAAGTCCAGCCCAGACTTTAGAGAGTAGAAGCGTCTCGGTGCAGGTTTGCCGCCTCGGGGCAGGGTGGGGCCGTTTGAGCCAAGAAAGACTCTCAGCCCCCCAGGCAGGTCTCAGGCCCGAGTCCCCCCGGGAGACGGGGTCCCTGGGCGTGGGTCCGGCCCGCCCGGGCCCCTGCCCACCAGGCGCGGAACCCTGGCCCGCCCCTCATCGAGGCCCCGGGGCCCTAGTTCTTCCCTGGCACTCTGCCTCTGCCGGGGTGGGAGACGCGCTGGCAAGTGTGGTCCACGGGAAAAGGAACGGACCTCTGGGTGGCGGGCAGAGCTTCCAGTTCCACGGACAGGACCCCAGGGACTCTGTGAAGCGGGCCTGATATGTCCGGGGTGGGGCCCGTTGCCCCGAGGGAGGCTTCTGGTGGGGCTGCCTGCCCTCTGCCTGCCGGGTCCCGCGTCTTGGCCCGAAACCGGCCAGCGGCGGCTCTGACAAATGCCATCTCCTGGGGGCCTCCCCCCTGTTCCTCCATCCGTAAGGGGCGACCCCCTTACGGATGGAGGAACAGGGGGATCTTCGCAGTGGGGCGGTCGGGACGGAGGGGTCTGCGCGTCTCCAGCCACTTAGCCCAGTGACCCGCAGCCCGGCCCCAGAGTTCCAAGCTCCATGGAGGCAGGGGGCCTCTTATCACGGGAAGCAGGTGTCTCGCGGGGCTCCAGGGACGGCGTGGGCACTCTCTAGGCGAGAGAGGGTGCCCGTGCCCCGAGAGAGCCCCGGCGAGAGCCCGAGGCCTGGCCGCAGAGGCTGCCGTTGCCTCCCCCGGGCTCCTACCATGGGGCCTGGCCCTGCTCTCCCGAGGCCCTGGTTCGCCGCAGGTGAATGCCTCTTGCGGACGCCAAGGACAGGAGGCCGCCGATTCCCTCACAGAGGTGGGGGTTCGAGCTCTGGGGGACTGAGGTCGCAGCGGTCTCACTCCATTTTGGGGTGCTTCTGCACAGACTGGAGGGTTGAAGCGGCTGGGCCCAAGTCTGCCGCCTTGTGGCAGGGTGGGGGCGTTGCAGGCGAAGCAAGGCTCTTAGCCTCCCAGGCGGGGCACAGGCCAGACTCCCCACAGGAGAACAGGTCCGTGGACGAGGGTCCCGCCCGCCCGCCCGCCCGCCGGGACCCGCTCCACCTGGCGCGGAACCGTGGCCGGCCCCTCTTCCCGGCCCCAGGTCCCTAGTTCTTCCCTGGCACTCTGCCTCTGCGGGGGTGGGAGAGCTGCTGGGAAGTGTGGTCCACGGGAAAACGCACGGTCCTCTGGATGGCAGGGAGGGCTTCCGTTAACTCTGACACCAGCCCAGGGACCCTGTGAACCTGGCCTGATATCTCAAGGGGGGGCGGGGGGGGCACGTTGCCCGGAGGGATGCTTGCGGGGGGGGGGGGGGGCCTGCTTGCGCCTGCGCGGCCCCGCCTCTTGGCCCGTAAACCACCCGGCCGCGGCTCGGACAAAAGCCATCTCCTGGGCGCCTCCCCCCTGTTCTTCCATCCGTAAAGGGGGACCCCTTTACGGATGGAAGAACAGGGGGATCTTCGCAGTGGCGGGGACGGGACGGAGGGGTCTGCGGGTTTGCCGCCACGAGGGCCAGTTGCTCGCACCCCGGCCCCCTGTGTCCGTGCTCCATGGAGGAGGTGGGCCGCTTATGGCGGGATGCAGGCGTCCTGCGGGGCTCAAGGGACGGTGGACGGCGTGGGCACTCCCCGGGCGAGAGAGGGCACCCGGGACCCGAGAGAGCACCCGGGAAAATGCCCCGCCCTGGCCCCCGTGGCTCCAGTGGCCTCCCTAGGCTCCTGCCGTGGGGCCTGGTCCCGCTCACCTGGGCCCAGGTTCTCCGCAGGTGAATGCCTTTTGCGGACAGCAAGGACCACAGGCCGCGGATGCCTTCACGGGGAGGGGGGTTCGAGCTCTGTGGGACCCGGGTCCCAGCGGACACAGTCCCTTCTCGCGAAGTCCAGCCCAGACTATAGAGAGTAGAAGCGTCTCGGTGCAGGTTTGCCGCCTCGGGGCAGGGTGGGGCCGTTTGAGCCAAGAAAGACTCTCAGCCCCCCAGGCAGGTCTCAGGCCCGAGTCCCCCCGGGAGACGGGGTCCCTGGGCGTGGGTCCGGCCCGCCCGGGCCCCTGCCCACCAGGCGCGGAACCCTGGCCCGCCCCTCATCGAGGCCCCGGGGCCCTAGTTCTTCCCTGGCACTCTGCCTCTGCCGGGGTGGGAGACGCGCTGGCAAGTGTGGTCCACGGGAAAAGGAACGGACCTCTGGGTGGCGGGCAGAGCTTCCAGTTCCACGGACAGGACCCCAGGGACTCTGTGAAGCGGGCCTGATATGTCCGGGGTGGGGCCCGTTGCCCCGAGGGAGGCTTCTGGTGGGGCTGCCTGCCCTCTGCCTGCCAGGTCCCGCGTCTTGGCCCGAAACCGGCCAGCGGCGGCTCTGACAAATGCCATCTCCTGGGGGCCTCCCCCCTGTTCCTCCATCCGTAAGGGGCGACCCCCTTACGGATGGAGGAACAGGGGGATCTTCGCAGTGGGGCGGTCGGGACGGAGAGGTCTGCGCGTCTCCAGCCACTTAGCCCAGTGACCCGCAGCCCGGCCCCAGAGTTCCAAGCTCCATGGAGGCAGGGGGCCTCTTATCACGGGAAGCAGGTGTCTCGCGGGGCTCCAGGGACGGCGTGGGCACTCTCTAGGCGAGAGAGGGTGCCCGTGCCCCGAGAGAGCCCCGGCGAGAGCCCGAGGCCTGGCCGCAGAGGCTGCCGTTGCCTCCCCCGGGCTCCTACCATGGGGCCTGGCCCTGCTCTCCCGAGGCCCTGGTTCGCCGCAGGTGAATGCCTCTTGCGGACGCCAAGGACAGGAGGCCGCCGATTCCCTCACAGAGGTGGGGGTTCGAGCTCTGGGGGACTGAGGTCGCAGCGGTCTCACTCCATTTTGGGGTGCTTCTGCACAGACTGGAGGGTTGAAGCGGCTGGGCCCAAGTCTGCCGCCTTGTGGCAGGG
>NW_026527416.1:0-47171 GCF_022682495.2 Desmodus rotundus | reverse complement strand
CATGTGACCCCTCAAGGGTGGGGCACGTGACCTCCCAAGGGTGGGTCAGGAGACCCCACAAGGGTGGGTCACGGGACCCCTCAAGGGTGGGTCACGAGACCCCTCAAGGGTTGGTCACGTGACCCCAAAAGGGTAGGTCACGAGACCCCTCAAGGGTGGGTCACGTGACCCCTCAGGGGTGGGTCACGTGACCCCTCGGGAGTGGGTCACGTGACCCCTCGGGAGTGGGTCACGAGACCCCTCAGGGGTGGGTCACGTGACCCCTCGGGAGTGGGTCACGAGACCCCTCAGGGGTGGGTCACCTGATACCTCTGGATTGGGTCACGAGACCCCTCAGGGGTGGGTCACGTGACCCCTCCGGGGTAGCTCCCGTGACCCCTCAGGGGTGGGTGACGTGACCCCTCAACAGTGGTTCAGGAGACACGTCAAGGGTGGGTCCCGTGACCCGAGGGAGGCTTGTGGTGGGGAGCCTGAGTGCGCACGCGCGGCCCGCTTATAGGCCCGAAATGAGCCAGCCGCGGCTCGGAGAAAAGCCATCTCCTGAGGGCCTCCCCATGTTCCTCCACTCCTCAAGGAGGACCCCTTTAGGGATGGAAGAAAAGGGGGATCTTCGCAGTGGTGGGTTCAGGCCAGAGGCGTCTGCGGGTTTGCCTGCACGTACGCCAGGTGCTCGCACAACGGGCCCAGGTGTTTGAGCCCCGTGGAGGCAGAGGGCTGCTTATTGCTGGATGATAGTGTCCTGCAGGGTTAAGGGACGGCGTGGGCACTCCCAGAGCCACAGAGGGCACCTGGCCTTTAGAGAGTTCCCTGGAAAATTCCTCGCCCAGGCCCCTGGTCCACAAGTCTATCCTGGGTACAGTGTCTGTGCGAGGCTGGGAGTGCTTCTGGGCAGTGTTCCCCAGGGGAAATCGCGTGGTCCTCTAGGTGGCAGGGAGGGCTCCTGTGTCCACGGACAGGTGCCCAGGGACCCTGTGGAACTGCTGTGACCTCTAAAGGGTGGGTCAGGTGAGCCAAGGGAGGTGTGTGCTTGGGAGCCTGAGTGCGCATGCGCGGCCCACGTATAGGCCCGAAACGAGCCAGCCGCGGCTCGGAGAAAAGCCATCTCCTGGGGCCTCCCCATGTTCTTCCACTCCTCAAGCGTGACCCCTTTACGGATGGAGGAAAAGGGGGATCTTCGCAGTGGTGGGTTCGCGCCAGAGGGGTCTGCTGGTTTGCCTCCACGTACGCCAGGTGCCCGCACACCGGGCCCAGGTGTTTGAGCCCCGTGGAGGCAGAGGGCTGCTTATTGCTGGATGCAAGTGTCCTGCGGGGTCAAGGAACGGCATGGGCACTCCCCGGGCCACACAGGGCACCGGGCCCTTAGAGAGTTCCATGGGAAATCCCCCGCCCATGCCCCCGGTACCCAAGTCTGTCCTTAGCACACTGTCTGTGCGGGGCTGAAGGTACTGCTAGGCAGTGTGGCCTGTGGGAAATCGTGCGGTCCTCTGAGTGGCAGGGAGGGCTGCTGTTTCCCCGAACAGGTGCGCAGGGACCCTGTAAAACAGCTGTGACCTCTCAAGGTGGGTCATGTGACCCCTCAAGGGTGAGGCACGTGACCTCCCAAGGGTGGGTCAGGAGACCCCACCAGGGTGGGTCACGAGACCCCTCAAGGGTTGGTCACGTGACCCCAAAAGGGTAGGTCACGAGACCCCTCAAGGGTGGGTCACGTGACCCCTCAGGGGTGGGTCACGTGACCCCTCGGGAGTGGGTCACGAGACCCCTCGGGAGTGGGTCACGAGACCCCTCAGGGGTGAGTCACGTGATACCTCTGGAGTGGGTCACGAGACCCCTCAGGGGTGGGTCACGTGACCCCTCCGGGGTGGCTCCCGTGACCCCTCAGGGGTGGGTGACGTGACCCCTCAACAGTGGTTCAGGAGACACGTCAAGGGTGGGTCCCGTGACCCGAGGGAGGCTTGTGGTGGGGAGCCTGAGTGCGCACGCGCGGCCCGCTCATAGGCCCGAAATGAGCCAGCCGCGGCTCGGAGAAAGGCCATCTCCTGGGGGCCTCCCCATGTTCCTCCACTCCTCAAGGAGGACCCCTTTACGGATGGAAGAAAAGGGGGATCTTCGCAGTGGTGGGTTCCGGCCAGAGGCGTCTGCGGGTTTGCCTGCACGTACGCCAGGTGCTCGCACAACGGGCCCAGGTGTTTGAGCCCCGTGGAGTCAGAGGGCTGCTTATTGCTGGATGATAGTGTCCTGCAGGGTTAAGGGACGGCGTGGGCACTCCCAGGGCCACAGAGGGCACCTGGCCTTTAGAGAGTTCCCTGGAAAATTCCTCGCCCAGGCCCTTGGTCCACAAGTCTATCCTGGGTACAGTGTCTGTGCGACGCTGGGAGTGCTTCTGGGCAGTGTTCCCCAGGGGAAATCGCGTGGTCCTCTAGGTGGCAGGGAGGGCTCCTGTGTCCACGGACAGGTGCCCAGGGACCCTGTGGAACTGCTGTGACCTCTAAAGGGTGGGTCAGGTGAGCCAAGGGAGGTGTGTGCTTGGGAGCCTGAGTGCACATGCGCGGCCCAGGTATAGGCCCGAAACGAGCCAGCCGCGGCTCTGAGAAAAGCCATCTCCTGGGGGCCTCCCCATGTTCTTCCACTCATCAAGCGTGACCCCTTTACGGATGGAGGAAAAGGGGGATCTTCGCAGTGGTGGGTTCGCGCCAGAGGGGTCTGCGGGTTTGCCTCCACGTACGCCAGGTGCCCGCACACCGGGCCCAGGTGTTTGAGCCCCGTGGAGGCAGAGGGCTGCTTATTGCTGGATGCAAGTGTCCTGCGGGGTCAAGGAACGGCATGGGCACTCCGCGGGCCACACAGGGCACCGGGCCCTTAGAGAGTTCCATGGGAAATCCCCCGCCCATGCCCCCGGTACCCAAGTCTGTCCTTAGCACACTGTCTGTGCGGGGCTGAAGGTACTGCTAGGCAGTGTGGCCTGTGGGAAATCGTGCGGTCCTCTGAGTGGCAGGGAGGGCTGCTGTTTCCCCGAACAGGTGCGCAGGGACCCTGTAAAACAGCTGTGACCTCTCAAGGTGGGTCATGTGACCCCTCAAGGGTGGGGCACGTGACCTCCCAAGGGTGGGTCAGGAGACCCCACAAGGGTGGGTCACGGGACCCCTCAAGGGTGGGTCACGAGACCCCTCAAGGGTTGGTCACGTGACCCCAAAAGGGTAGGTCACGAGACCCCTCAAGGGTGGGTCACGTGACCCCTCAGGGGTGGGTCACGTGACCCCTCGGGAGTGGGTCACGTGACCCCTCGGGAGTGAGGCACGAGACCCCTCAGGGGTGGGTCACGTGACCCCTCGGGAGTGGGTCACGAGACCCCTCAGGGGTGGGTCACGTGATACCTCTGGAGTGGGTCACGAGACCCCTCATGGGTGGGTCACGTGACCCCTCCGGGGTGGCTCCCGTGATCCCTCAGGGGTGGGTGACGTGACCCCTCAACAGTCGTTCAGGAGACACGTCAAGGGTGGGTCCCGTGACCCGAGGGAGGCTTGTGGTGGGGAGCCTGAGTGCGCACGCGCGGCCCGCTTATAGGCCCGAAATGAGCCAGCCGCGGCTCGGAGAAAGGCCATCTCCTGGGGGCCTCCCCATGTTCTTCCACTCCTCAAGCGTGACCCCTTTACGGATGGAGGAAAAGGGGGATCTTCGCAGTGGTGGGTTTCGGCCAGAGGCGTCTGCGGGTTTGCCTCCACGTACGCCAGGTGCCCGCACACCGGGCCCAGGTGTTTGAGCCCCGTGGAGGCAGAGGGCTGCTTATTGCTGGATGCAAGTGTCCTGCGGGGTCAAGGAACGGCATGGGCACTCCCCGGGCCACACAGGGCACCGGGCCCTTAGAGAGTTCCATGGGAAATCCCCCGCCCATGCCCCCGGTACCCAAGTCTGTCCTTAGCACACTGTCTGTGCGGAGCTGAAGGTGCTGCTAGGCAGTGTGGCCTGTGGGAAATCGTGCGGTCCTCTGAGTGGCAGAGAGGGATTCTGTTTCCCCGAACTGGTGCGCAGGGACCCTGTAAAACTGCTGTGACCTCTCAAGGTGGGTCATGTGACCCCTCAAGGGTGGGGCACGTGACCTCCCAAGGGTGGGTCACGTGAACCCCAAAAGGTAGGTCACGAGACCCCTCAAGGGTGGGTCACGTGACCCCTCAGGGGTGGGTCACGAGACCCCTCAGGTGTGGGTCACGTGACACCTGTGACACCTCAGGGGTGGGGCACGTGACCTCCCAAGGGTGGGTCACGAGACCCCTCAAGGGTGGGTCACGGGACCCCAAAAGGGTAGGTCACGAGACCCCTCAGGGGTGGGTCACGTGACCCCTCCGGGGTGGCTCCAGTGACCCCTCAGGGGTGGGTGACGTGACCCCTCAACAGTGGTTCAGGAGACACCTCAAGGGTGGTTCCCGTGACCCGAGGGAGGCTTGTGGTGGGGAGCCTGAGTGCGCACGCGCGGCCCGCTTATAGGCCCGAAATGAGCCAGCCGCGGCTCGCAGAAAAGCCATCTCCTGGGGTCCTCACCATGTTCCTCCACTCCTCAAGGAGGACCCCTTTACGGATGGAAGAAAAGGGGGATCTTCGCAGTGGTGAGTTCGGGCCAGAGGGGTCTGCGGGTTTTCCTGCACGTACGCCAGGTGCACGCACAACGGGCCCAGGTGTTTGAGCCCCGTAAGGCAGAGGGCTGCTTATTGCTGGATGATAGTGTCCTGCAGGGTTAAGGGACGGCGTGGGCACTCCCAGGGCCACAGAGGGCATCTGGCCTTTAGAGAGTTCCCTGGAAAATTCCTCGCCCAGGCCCTTGGTCCACAAGTCTATCCTGGGTACAGTGTCTGTGCGAGGCTGGGAGTGCTTCTGGGCAGTGTTCCCCAGGGGAAATCGCGTGGTCCTCTAGGTGGCAGGGAGGGCTCCTGTGTCCACGGACAGGTGCCCAGGGACCCTGTGGAACTGCTGTGACCTCTAAAGGGTGGGTCAGGTGAGCCAAGGGAGGTGTGTGCTTGGGAGCCTGAGTGCACATGCGCGGCCCAGGTATAGGCCCGAAACGAGCCAGCCGCGGCTCGGAGAAAAGCCATCTCCTGGGGGCCTCCCCATGTTCTTCCACTCATCAAGCGTGACCCCTTTACGGATGGAGGAAAAGGGGGATCTTCGCAGTGGTGGGTTCGCGCCAGAGGGGTCTGCGGGTTTGCCTCCACGTACGCCAGGTGCCCGCACACCGGGCCCAGGTGTTTGAGCCCCGTGGAGGCAGAGGGCTGCTTATTGCTGGATGCAAGTGTCCTGCGGGGTCAAGGAACGGCATGGGCACTCCCCGGGCCACACAGGGCACCGGGCCCTTAGAGAGTTCCATGGGAAATCCCCGCCCATGCCCCCGGTACCCAAGTCTCTCCTTAGCACACTGTCTGTGCGGGGCTGAAGGTACTGCTAGGCAGTGTGGCCTGTGGGAAATCGTGCGGTCCTCTGAGTGGCAGGGAGGGCTGCTGTTTCCCCGAACAGGTGCGCAGGGACCCTGTAAAACAGCTGTGACCTCTCAAGGTGGGTCATGTGACCCCTCAAGGGTGGGGCACGTGACCTCCCAAGGGTGGGTCAGGAGACCCCACAAGGGTGGGTCACGGGACCCCTCAAGGGTGGGTCACGAGACCCTCAAGGGTTGGTCACGTGACCCCAAAAGGGTAGGTCACGAGACCCCTCAAGGGTGGGTCACGTGACCCCTCGGGGGTGGGTCACGTGACCCCTCGGGAGTGGGTCACGAGACCCCTCAGGGGTGGGTCACGTGATACCTCTGGAGTGGGTCACGAGACCCCTCAGGGGTGGGTCACGTGACCCCTCAGGGGTGGGTGACGTGACCCCTCAACAGTGGTTCAGGAGACACGTCAAGGGTGGGTCCCGTGACCCGAGGGAGGCTTGTGGTGGGGAGCCTGAGTGCGCACGCACGGCCCGCTTATAGGCCCGAAATGAGCCAGCCGCGGCTCGGAGTAAAGCCATCTCCTGAGGGCCTCCCCATGTTCCTCCACTCCTCAAGGAGGACCCCTTTACGGATGGAAGAAAAGGGGGATCTTCGCAGTGGTGGGTTCCGGCCAGAGGCGTCTGCGGGTTTGCCTGCACGTACGCCAGGTGCTCGCACAACGGGCCCAGGTGTTTGAGCCCCGGGGAGGCAGAGGGCTGCTTATTGCTGGATGATAGTGTCCTGCAGGGTTAAGGGACGGCGTGGGCACTCCCAGGGCCACAGAGGGCACCTGGCCTTTAGAGAGTTCCCTGGAAAATTCCTCGCCCAGGCCCTTGGTCCACAAGTCTATCCTGGGTACAGTGTCTGTGCGAGGCTGGGAGTGCTTCTGGGCAGTGTTCCCCAGGGGAAATCGCGTGGTCCTCTAGGTGGCAGGGAGGGCTCCTGTGTCCACGGACAGGTGCCCAGGGACCCTGTGGAACTGCTGTGACCTCTAAAGGGTGGGTCAGGTGAGCCAAGGGAGGTGTGTGCTTGGGAGCCTGAGTGCGCATGCGCGGCCCACTTATAGGCCCGAAACGAGCCAGCCGAGGCTCGGAGAAAAGCCATCTCCTGGGGCCTCCCCATGTTCTTCCACTCCTCAAGCGTGACCCCTTTACGGACGGAGGAAAAGGGGGATCTTCGCAGTGGTGGGTTCGCGCCAGAGGGGTCTGCGTGTTTGCCTCCACGTACGCCAGGTGCCCGCACACCGGGCCCAGGTGTTTGAGCCCCGTGGAGGCAGAGGGCTGCTTATTGCTGGATGCAAGTGTCCTGCGGGGTCAAGGAACGGCATGGGCACTCCCTGGGCCACACAGGGCACCGGGCCCTTAGAGAGTTCCATGGGAAATCCCCCGCCCATGCCCCCGGTACCCAAGTCGGTCCTTAGCACACTGTCTGTGCGGGGCTGAAGGTACTGCTAGGCAGTGTGGCCTGTGGGAAATCGTGCGGTCCTCTGAGTGGCAGGGAGGGCTGCTGTTTCCCCGAACAGGTGCGCAGGGACCCTGTAAAACAGCTGTGACCTCTCAAGGTGGGTCATGTGACCCCTCAAGGGAGGGGCACGTGACCTCCCAAGGGTGGGTCAGAAGACCCCAAAAGGGTGGGTCACGGGACCCCTCAAGGGTGGGTCACGAGACCCCTCAAGGGTTGGTCACGTGACCCCAAAAGGGTAGGTCACGAGACCCCTCAAGGGTGGGTCACGTGACCCCTCAGGGGTGGGTCACGTGACCCCTCGGGAGTGGGTCACGTGACCCCTCGGGAGTGGGTCACGAGACCCCTCAGGGGTGGGTCACGTGACCCCTCGGGAGTGGGTCACGAGACCCCTCAGGGGTGGGTCAACTGATACCTCTGGAGTGGGTCACGAGACCCCTCAGGGGTGGGTCACGTGACCCCTCCGGGGTAGCTCCCGTGACCCCTCAGGGGTGGGTGACGTGACCCCTCAACAGTGGTTCAGGAGACATGTCAAGGGTGGGTCCCGTGACCCGAGGGAGGCTTGTGGTGGGGAGCCTGAGTGCGCACGCGCGGCCCGCTTATAGGCCCGAAATGAGCCAGGCGCGGCTCGGAGAAAAGCCATCTCCTGAGGGCCTCCCCATGTTCCTCCACTCCTCAAGGAGGACCCCTTTAGGGATGGAAGAAAAGGGGGATCTTCGCAGTGGTGGGTTCAGGCCAGAGGCGTCTTCGGGTTTGCCTGCACGTACGCCAGGTGCTCGCACAACGGGCCCAGGTGTTTGAGCCCCGTGGAGGCAGAGGGCTGCTTATTGCTGGATGATAGTGTCCTGCAGGGTTAAGGGACGGCGTGGGCACTCCCAGGGCCACAGAGGGCACCTGGCCTTTAGAGAGTTCCCTGGAAAATTCCTCGCCCAGGCCCCTGGTCCACAAGTCTATCCTGGGTACAGTGTCTGTGCGAGGCTGGGAGTGCTTCTGGGCAGTGTTCCCCAGGGGAAATCGCGTGGTCCTCTAGGTGGCAGGGAGGGCTCCTGTGTCCACGGACAGGTGCCCAGGGACCCTGTGGAACTGCTGTGACCTCTAAAGGGTGGGTCAGGTGAGCCAAGGGAGGTGTGTGCTTGGGAGCCTGAGTGCGCATGCGCGGCCCACGTATAGGCCCGAAACGAGCCAGCCGCGGCTCGGAGAAAAGCCATCTCCTGGGGCCTCCCCATGTTCTTCCACTCCTCAAGCGTGACCCCTTTACGGATGGAGGAAAAGGGGGATCTTCGCAGTGGTGGGTTCGCGCCAGAGGGGTCTGCGGGTTTGCGTCCACGTAAGACAGGTGCCCGCACACCGGGCCCAGGTGTTTGAGCCCCGTGGAGGCAGAGGGCTGCTTATTGCTGGATGCAAGTGTCCTGCGGGGTCAAGGAACGGCATGGGCACTCCCCGGGCCACACAGGGCACCGGGCCCTTAGAGAGTTCCATGGGAAATCCCCCGCCCATGCCCCCGGTACCCAAGTCTGTCCTTAGCACACTGTCTGTGCGGGGCTGAAGGTACTGCTAGGCAGTGTGGCCTGTGGGAAATCGTGCGGTCCTCTGAGTGGCAGGGAGGGCTGCTGTTTCCCCGAACAGGTGCGCAGGGACCCTGTAAAACAGCTGTGACCTCTCAAGGTGGGTCATGTGACCCCTCAAGGGTGGGGCACGTGACCTCCCAAGGGTGGGTCAGGAGACCCCACCATGGTGGGTCACGAGACCCCTCAAGGGTTGGTCACGTGACCCCAAAAGGGTAGGTCACGAGACCCCTCAAGGGTGGGTCACGTGACCCCTCAGGGGTGGGTCACGTGACCCCTCGGGAGTGGGTCACGAGACCCCTCGGGAGTGGGTCACGAGACCCCTCAGGGGTGAGTCACGTGATACCTCTGGAGTGGGTCACGAGACCCCTCAGGGGTGGGTCACGTGACCCCTCCGGGGTGGCTCCCGTGACCCCTCAGGGGTGGGTGACGTGACCCCTCAACAGTGGTTCAGGAGACACGTCAAGGGTGGGTCCCGTGACCCGAGGGAGGCTTGTGGTGGGGAGGCTGAGTGCGCACGCGCGGCCCGCTCATAGGCCCGAAATGAGCCAGCCGCGGCTCGGAGAAAGGCCATCTCCTGGGGGCCTCCCCATGTTCCTCCACTCCTCAAGGAGGACCCCTTTACGGATGGAAGAAAAGGGGGATCTTCGCAGTGGTGGGTTCCGGCCAGAGGCGTCTGCGGGTTTGCCTGCACGAACGCCAGGTGCTCGCACAACGGGCCCAGGTGTTTGAGCCCCGTGGAGTCAGAGGGCTGCTTATTGCTGGATGATAGTGTCGTGCAGGGTTAAGGGACGGCGTGGGCACTCCCAGGGCCACAGAGGGCACCTGGCCTTTAGAGAGTTCCCTGGAAAATTCCTCGCCCAGGCCCTTGGTCCACAAGTCTATCCTGGGTACAGTGTCTGTGCGAGGCTGGGAGTGCTTCTGGGCAGTGTTCCCCAGGGGAAATCGCGTGGTCCTCTAGGTGGCAGGGAGGGCTCCTGTGTCCACGGACAGGTGCCCAGGGACCCTGTGGAACTGCTGTGACCTCTAAAGGGTGGGTCAGGTGAGCCAAGGGAGGTGTGTGCTTGGGAGCCTGAGTGCACATGCGCGGCCCAGGTATAGGCCCGAAACGAGCCAGCCGCGGCTCGGAGAAAAGCCATCTCCTGGGGGCCTCCCCATGTTCTTCCACTCATCAAGCGTGACCCCTTTACGGATGGAGGAAAAGGGGGATCTTCGCAGTGGTGGGTTCGCGCCAGAGGGTTCTGCGGGTTTGCCTCCACGTACGCCAGGTGCCCGCACACCGGGCCCAGGTGTTTGAGCCCCGTGGAGGCAGAGGGCTGCTTATTGCTGGATGCAAGTGTCCTGCGGGGTCAAGGAACGGCATGGGCACTCCCCGGGCCACACAGGGCACCGGGCCCTTAGAGAGTTCCATGGGAAATCCCCCGCCCATGCCCCCGGTACCCAAGTCTGTCCTTAGCACACTGTCTGTGCGGGGCTGAAGGTACTGCTAGGCAGTGTGGCCTGTGGGAAATCGTGCGGTCCTCTGAGTGGCAGGGAGGGCTGCTGTTTCCCCGAACAGGTGCGCAGGGACCCTGTAAAACAGCTGTGACCTCTCAAGGTGGGTCATGTGACCCCTCAAGGGTGGGGCACGTGACCTCCCAAGGGTGGGTCAGGAGACCCCACCAGGGTGGGTCACGAGACCCCTCAAGGGTTGGTCACGTGACCCCAAAAGGGTAGGTCACGAGACCCCTCAAGGGTGGGTCACGTGACCCCTCAGGGGTGGGTCACGTGACCCCTCGGGAGTGGGTCACGAGACCCCTCGGGAGTGGGTCACGAGACCCCTCAGGGGTGAGTCACGTGATACCTCTGGAGTGGGTCACGAGACCCCTCAGGGGTGGGTCACGTGACCCCTCCGGGGTGGCTCCCGTGACCCCTCAGGGGTGGGTGACGTGACCCCTCAACAGTGGTTCAGGAGACACGTCAAGGGTGGGTCCCGTGACCCGAGGGAGGCTTGTGGTGGGGAGCCTGAGTGCGCACGCACGGCCCGCTTATAGGCCCGAAATGAGCCAGCCGCGGCTCGGAGTAAAGCCATCTCCTGAGGGCCTCCCCATGTTCCTCCACTCCTCAAGGAGGACCCCTTTACGGATGGAAGAAAAGGGGGATCTTCGCAGTGGTGGGTTCCGGCCAGAGGCGTCTGCGGGTTTGCCTGCACGTACGCCAGGTGCTCGCACAACGGGCCCAGGTGTTTGAGCCCCGGGGAGGCAGAGGGCTGCTTATTGCTGGATGATAGTGTCCTGCAGGGTTAAGGGACGGCGTGGGCACTCCCAGGGCCACAGAGGGCACCTGGCCTTTAGAGAGTTCCCTGGAAAATTCCTCGCCCAGGCCCTTGGTCCACAAGTCTATCCTGGGTACAGTGTCTGTGCGAGGCTGGGAGTGCTTCTGGGCAGTGTTCCCCAGGGGAAATCGCGTGGTCCTCTAGGTGGCAGGGAGGGCTCCTGTGTCCACGGACAGGTGCCCAGGGACCCTGTGGAACTGCTGTGACCTCTAAAGGGTGGGTCAGGTGAGCCAAGGGAGGTGTGTGCTTGGGAGCCTGAGTGCACATGCGCGGCCCAGGTATAGGCCCGAAACGAGCCAGCCGCGGCTCGGAGAAAAGCCATCTCCTGGGGGCCTCCCCATGTTCTTCCACTCATCAAGCGTGACCCCTTTACGGATGGAGGAAAAGGGGGATCTTCGCAGTGGTGGGTTCGCGCCAGAGGGGTCTGCGGGTTTGCCTCCACGTACGCCAGGTGCCCGCACACCGGGCCCAGGTGTTTGAGCCCCGTGGAGGCAGAGGGCTGCTTATTGCTGGATGCAAGTGTCCTGCGGGGTCAAGGAACGGCATGGGCACTCCCCGGGCCACACAGGGCA
This sequence comes from Desmodus rotundus, assembly GCF_022682495.2. Lineage (NCBI taxonomy): Eukaryota > Metazoa > Chordata > Mammalia > Chiroptera > Phyllostomidae > Desmodus > Desmodus rotundus. The sequence continues at coordinate 35,810 of NW_026527416.1, read as the reverse complement.
CCGGGCCCTTAGAGAGTTCCATGGGAAATCCCCCGCCCATGCCCCCGGTACCCAAGTCTGTCCTTAGCACACTGTCTGTGCGGGGCTGAAGGTACTGCTAGGCAGTGTGGCCTGTGGGAAATCGTGCGGTCGTCTGAGTGGCAGGGAGGGCTGCTGTTTCCCCGAACAGGTGCGCAGGGACCCTGTAAAACAGCTGTGACCTCTCAAGGTGGGTCATGTGACCCCTCAAGGGTGGGGCACGTGACCTCCCAAGGGTGGGTCAGGAGACCCCACAAGGGTGGGTCACGGGACCCCTCAAGGGTGGGTCACGAGACCCCTCAAGGGTTGGTCACGTGACCCCAAAAGGGTAGGTCACGAGACCCCTCAAGGGTGGGTCACGTGACCCCTCAGGGGTGGGTCACGTGATACCTCTGGAGTGGGTCACGAGACCCCTCAGGGGTGGGTCACGTGACCCCTCCGGGGTGGCTCCCGTGATCCCTCAGGGGTGGGTGACGTGACCCCTCAACAGTGGTTCAGGAGACACGTCAAGGGTGGGTCCCGTGACCCGAGGGAGGCTTGTGGTGGGGAGCCTGAGTGCGCACGCGCGGCCCGCTTATAGGCCCGAAATGAGCCAGCCGCGGCTCGGAGAAAAGCCATCTCCTGGGGGCCTCCCCATGTTCTTCCACTCCTCAAGCGTGACCCCTTTACGGATGGAGGAAAAGGGGGATCTTCGCAGTGGTGGGTTTCGGCCAGAGGCGTCTGCGGGTTTGCCTCCACGTACGCCAGGTGCCCGCACACCGGGCCCAGGTGTTTGAGCCCCGTGGAGGCAGAGGGCTGCTTATTGCTGGATGCAAGTGTCCTGCGGGGTCAAGGAACGGCATGGGCACTCCCCGGGCCACACAGGGCACCGGGCCCTTAGAGAGTTCCATGGGAAATCCCCCGCCCATGCCCCCGGTACCCAAGTCTGTCCTTAGCACACTGTCTGTGCGGAGCTGAAGGTGCTGCTAGGCAGTGTGGCCTGTGGGAAATCGTGCGGTCCTCTGAGTGGCAGAGAGGGCTTCTGTTTCCCCGAACTGGTGCGCAGGGACCCTGTAAAACTGCTGTGACCTCTCAAGGTGGGTCATGTGACCCCTCAAGGGTGGGGCACGTGACCCCTCAGGGGTGGGTCACGTGACCCCTCGGGAGTGGGTCACGTGACCCCTCGGGAGTGGGTCACGAGACCCCTCAGGGGTGGGTCACGTGACCCCTCGGGAGTGGGTCACGAGACCCCTCAGGGGTGGGTCACGTGACCCCTCCGGGGTAGCTCCCGTGACCCCTCAGGGGTGGGTGACGTGACCCCTCAACAGTGGTTCAGGAGACATGTCAAGGGTGGGTCCCGTGACCCGAGGGAGGCTTGTGGTGGGGAGCCTGAGTGCGCACGCGCGGCCCGCTTATAGGCCCGAAATGAGCCAGGCGCGGCTCGGAGAAAAGCCATCTCCTGAGGGCCTCCCCATGTTCCTCCACTCCTCAAGGAGGACCCCTTTAGGGATGGAAGAAAAGGGGGATCTTCGCAGTGGTGGGTTCAGGCCAGAGGCGTCTTCGGGTTTGCCTGCACGTACGCCAGGTGCTCGCACAACGGGCCCAGGTGTTTGAGCCCCGTGGAGGCAGAGGGCTGCTTATTGCTGGATGATAGTGTCCTGCAGGGTTAAGGGACGGCGTGGGCACTCCCAGGGCCACAGAGGGCACCTGGCCTTTAGAGAGTTCCCTGGAAAATTCCTCGCCCAGGCCCCTGGTCCACAAGTCTATCCTGGGTACAGTGTCTGTGCGAGGCTGGGAGTGCTTCTGGGCAGTGTTCCCCAGGGGAAATCGCGTGGTCCTCTAGGTGGCAGGGAGGGCTCCTGTGTCCACGGACAGGTGCCCAGGGACCCTGTGGAACTGCTGTGACCTCTAAAGGGTGGGTCAGGTGAGCCAAGGGAGGTGTGTGCTTGGGAGCCTGAGTGCGCATGCGCGGCCCACGTATAGGCCCGAAACGAGCCAGCCGCGGATCGGAGAAAAGCCATCTCCTGGGGCCTCCCCATGTTCTTCCACTCCTCAAGCGTGACCCCTTTACGGATGGAGGAAAAGGGGGATCTTCGCAGTGGTGGGTTCGCGCCAGAGGGGTCTGCGGGTTTGCGTCCACGTAAGACAGGTGCCCGCACACCGGGCCCAGGTGTTTGAGCCCCGTGGAGGCAGAGGGCTGCTTATTGCTGGATGCAAGTGTCCTGCGGGGTCAAGGAACGGCATGGGCACTCCCCGGGCAACACAGGGCACCGGGCCCTTAGAGAGTTCCATGGGAAATCCCCCGCCCATGCCCCCGGTACCCAAGTCTGTCCTTAGCACACTGTCTGTGCGGGGCTGAAGGTACTGCTAGGCAGTGTGGCCTGTGGGAAATCGTGCGGTCCTCTGAGTGGCAGGGAGGGCTGCTGTTTCCCCGAACAGGTGCGCAGGGACCCTGTAAAACAGCTGTGACCTCTCAAGGTGGGTCATGTGACCCCTCAAGGGTGGGGCACGTGACCTCCCAAGGGTGGGTCAGGAGACCCCACCATGGTGGGTCACGAGACCCCTCAAGGGTTGGTCACGTGACCCCAAAAGGGTAGGTCACGAGACCCCTCAAGGGTGGGTCACGTGACCCCTCAGGGGTGGGTCACGTGACCCCTCGGGAGTGGGTCACGAGACCCCTCGGGAGTGGGTCACGAGACCCCTCAGGGGTGAGTCACGTGATACCTCTGGAGTGGGTCACGAGACCCCTCAGGGGTGGGTCACGTGACCCCTCCGGGGTGGCTCCCGTGACCCCTCAGGGGTGGGTGACGTGACCCCTCAACAGTGGTTCAGGAGACACGTCAAGGGTGGGTCCCGTGACCCGAGGGAGGCTTGTGGTGGGGAGGCTGAGTGCGCACGCGCGGCCCGCTCATAGGCCCGAAATGAGCCAGCCGCGGCTCGGAGAAAGGCCATCTCCTGGGGGCCTCCCCATGTTCCTCCACTCCTCAAGGAGGACCCCTTTACGGATGGAAGAAAAGGGGGATCTTCGCAGTGGTGGGTTCCGGCCAGAGGCGTCTGCGGGTTTGCCTGCACGAACGCCAGGTGCTCGCACAACGGGCCCAGGTGTTTGAGCCCCGTGGAGTCAGAGGGCTGCTTATTGCTGGATGATAGTGTCGTGCAGGGTTAAGGGACGGCGTGGGCACTCCCAGGGCCACAGAGGGCACCTGGCCTTTAGAGAGTTCCCTGGAAAATTCCTCGCCCAGGCCCTTGGTCCACAAGTCTATCCTGGGTACAGTGTCTGTGCGAGGCTGGGAGTGCTTCTGGGCAGTGTTCCCCAGGGGAAATCGCGTGGTCCTCTAGGTGGCAGGGAGGGCTCCTGTGTCCACGGACAGGTGCCCAGGGACCCTGTGGAACTGCTGTGACCTCTAAAGGGTGGGTCAGGTGAGCCAAGGGAGGTGTGTGCTTGGGAGCCTGAGTGCACATGCGCGGCCCAGGTATAGGCCCGAAACGAGCCAGCCGCGGCTCGGAGAAAAGCCATCTCCTGGGGGCCTCCCCATGTTCTTCCACTCATCAAGCGTGACCCCTTTACGGATGGAGGAAAAGGGGGATCTTCGCAGTGGTGGGTTCGCGCCAGAGGGTTCTGCGGGTTTGCCTCCACGTACGCCAGGTGCCCGCACACCGGGCCCAGGTGTTTGAGCCCCGTGGAGGCAGAGGGCTGCTTATTGCTGGATGCAAGTGTCCTGCGGGGTCAAGGAACGGCATGGGCACTCCCCGGGCCACACAGGGCACCGGGCCCTTAGAGAGTTCCATGGGAAATCCCCCGCCCATGCCCCCGGTACCCAAGTCTGTCCTTAGCACACTGTCTGTGCGGGGCTGAAGGTACTGCTAGGCAGTGTGGCCTGTGGGAAATCGTGCGGTCCTCTGAGTGGCAGGGAGGGCTGCTGTTTCCCCGAACAGGTGCGCAGGGACCCTGTAAAACAGCTGTGACCTCTCAAGGTGGGTCATGTGACCCCTCAAGGGTGGGGCACGTGACCTCCCAAGGGTGGGTCAGGAGACCCCACCAGGGTGGGTCACGAGACCCCTCAAGGGTTGGTCACGTGACCCCAAAAGGGTAGGTCACGAGACCCCTCAAGGGTGGGTCACGTGACCCCTCAGGGGTGGGTCACGTGACCCCTCGGGAGTGGGTCACGAGACCCCTCGGGAGTGGGTCACGAGACCCCTCAGGGGTGAGTCACGTGATACCTCTGGAGTGGGTCACGAGACCCCTCAGGGGTGGGTCACGTGACCCCTCCGGGGTGGCTCCCGTGACCCCTCAGGGGTGGGTGACGTGACCCCTCAACAGTGGTTCAGGAGACACGTCAAGGGTGGGTCCCGTGACCCGAGGGAGGCTTGTGGTGGGGAGCCTGAGTGCGCACGCACGGCCCGCTTATAGGCCCGAAATGAGCCAGCCGCGGCTCGGAGTAAAGCCATCTCCTGAGGGCCTCCCCATGTTCCTCCACTCCTCAAGGAGGACCCCTTTACGGATGGAAGAAAAGGGGGATCTTCGCAGTGGTGGGTTCCGGCCAGAGGCGTCTGCGGGTTTGCCTGCACGTACGCCAGGTGCTCGCACAACGGGCCCAGGTGTTTGAGCCCCGGGGAGGCAGAGGGCTGCTTATTGCTGGATGATAGTGTCCTGCAGGGTTAAGGGACGGCGTGGGCACTCCCAGGGCCACAGAGGGCACCTGGCCTTTAGAGAGTTCCCTGGAAAATTCCTCGCCCAGGCCCTTGGTCCACAAGTCTATCCTGGGTACAGTGTCTGTGCGAGGCTGGGAGTGCTTCTGGGCAGTGTTCCCCAGGGGAAATCGCGTGGTCCTCTAGGTGGCAGGGAGGGCTCCTGTGTCCACGGACAGGTGCCCAGGGACCCTGTGGAACTGCTGTGACCTCTAAAGGGTGGGTCAGGTGAGCCAAGGGAGGTGTGTGCTTGGGAGCCTGAGTGCGCATGCGCGGCCCACTTATAGGCCCGAAACGAGCCAGCCGAGGCTCGGAGAAAAGCCATCTCCTGGGGCCTCCCCATGTTCTTCCACTCCTCAAGCGTGACCCCTTTACGGACGGAGGAAAAGGGGGATCTTCGCAGTGGTGGGTTCGCGCCAGAGGGGTCTGCGGGTTTGCCTCCACGTACGCCAGGTGCCTGCACACCGGGCCCAGGTGTTTGAGCCCCGTGGAGGCAGAGGGCTGCTTATTGCTGGATGCAAGTGTCCTGCGGGGTCAAGGAACGGCATGGGCACTCCCTGGGCCACACAGGGCACCGGGCCCTTAGAGAGTTCCATGGGAAATCCCCCGCCCATGCCCCCGGTACCCAAGTCTGTCCTTAGCACACTGTCTGTGCGGGGCTGAAGGTTCTGCTAGGCAGTGTGGCCTGTGGGAAATCGTGCGGTCCTCTGAGTGGCAGGGAGGGCTGCTGTTTCCCCGAACAGGTGCGCAGGGACCCTGTAAAACAGCTGTGACCTCTCAAGGTGGGTCATGTGACCCCTCAAGGGAGGGGCACGTGACCTCCCAAGGGTGGGTCAGAAGACCCCAAAAGGGTGGGTCACGGGACCCCTCAAGGGTGGGTCACGAGACCCCTCAAGGGTTGGTCACGTGACCCCAAAAGGGTAGGTCACGAGACCCCTCAAGGGTGGGTCACGTGACCCCTCAGGGGTGGGTCACGTGACCCCTCGGGAGTGGGTCACGTGACCCCTCGGGAGTGGGTCACGAGACCCCTCAGGGGTGGGTCACGTGACCCCTCGGGAGTGGGTCACGAGACCCCTCCGGGGTGGGTCAACTGATACCTCTGGAGTGGGTCACGAGACCCCTCAGGGGTGGGTCACGTGACCCCTCCGGGGTAGCTCCCGTGACCCCTCAGGGGTGGGTGACGTGACCCCTCAACAGTGGTTCAGGAGACATGTCAAGGGTGGGTCCCGTGACCCGAGGGAGGCTTGTGGTGGGGAGCCTGAGTGCGCACGCGCGGCCCGCTTATAGGCCCGAAATGAGCCAGGCGCGGCTCGGAGAAAAGCCATCTCCTGAGGGCCTCCCCATGTTCCTCCACTCCTCAAGGAGGACCCCTTTAGGGATGGAAGAAAAGGGGGATCTTCGCAGTGGTGGGTTCAGGCCAGAGGCGTCTTCGGGTTTGCCTGCACGTACGCCAGGTGCTCGCACAACGGGCCCAGGTGTTTGAGCCCCGTGGAGGCAGAGGGCTGCTTATTGCTGGATGATAGTGTCCTGCAGGGTTAAGGGACGGCGTGGGCACTCCCAGGGCCACAGAGGGCACCTGGCCTTTAGAGAGTTCCCTGGAAAATTCCTCGCCCAGGCCCCTGGTCCACAAGTCTATCCTGGGTACAGTGTCTGTGCGAGGCTGGGAGTGCTTCTGGGCAGTGTTCCCCAGGGGAAATCGCGTGGTCCTCTAGGTGGCAGGGAGGGCTCCTGTGTCCACGGACAGGTGCCCAGGGACCCTGTGGAACTGCTGTGACCTCTAAAGGGTGGGTCAGGTGAGCCAAGGGAGGTGTGTGCTTGGGAGCCTGAGTGCGCATGCGCGGCCCACGTATAGGCCCGAAACGAGCCAGCCGCGGCTCGGAGAAAAGCCATCTCCTGGGGCCTCCCCATGTTCTTCCACTCCTCAAGCGTGACCCCTTTACGGATGGAGGAAAAGGGGGATCTTCGCAGTGGTGGGTTCGCGCCAGAGGGGTCTGCGCGTTTGCGTCCACGTAAGACAGGTGCCCGCACACCGGGCCCAGGTGTTTGAGCCCCGTGGAGGCAGAGGGCTGCTTATTGCTGGATGCAAGTGTCCTGCGGGGTCAAGGAACGGCATGGGCACTCCCCGGGCCACACAGGGCACCGGGCCCTTAGAGAGTTCCATGGGAAATCCCCCGCCCATGCCCCCGGTACCCAAGTCTGTCCTTAGCACACTGTCTGTGCGGGGCTGAAGGTACTGCTAGGCAGTGTGGCCTGTGGGAAATCGTGCGGTCCTCTGAGTGGCAGGGAGGGCTGCTGTTTCCCCGAACAGGTGCGCAGGGACCCTGTAAAACAGCTGTGACCTCTCAAGGTGGGTCATGTGACCCCTCAAGGGTGGGGCACGTGACCTCCCAAGGGTGGGTCAGGAGACCCCACCAGGGTGGGTCACGAGACCCCTCAAGGGTTGGTCACGTGACCCCAAAAGGGTAGGTCACGAGACCCCTCAAGGGTGGGTCACGTGACCCCTCAGGGGTGGGTCACGTGACCCCTCGGGAGTGGGTCACGAGACCCCTCGGGAGTGGGTCACGAGACCCCTCAGGGGTGAGTCACGTGATACCTCTGGAGTGGGTCACGAGACCCCTCAGGGGTGGGTCACGTGACCCCTCCGGGGTGGCTCCCGTGACCCCTCAGGGGTGGGTGACGTGACCCCTCAACAGTGGTTCAGGAGACACGTCAAGGGTGGGTCCCGTGACCCGAGGGAGGCTTGTGGTGGGGAGCCTGAGTGCGCACGCGCGGCCCGCTCATAGGCCCGAAATGAGCCAGCCGCGGCTCGGAGAAAGGCCATCTCCTGGGGGCCTCCCCATGTTCCTCCACTCCTCAAGGAGGACCCCTTTACGGATGGAAGAAAAGGGGGATCTTCGCAGTGGTGGGTTCCGGCCAGAGGCGTCTGCGGGTTTGCCTGCACGAACGCCAGGTGCTCGCACAACGGGCCCAGGTGTTTGAGCCCCGTGGAGTCAGAGGGCTGCTTATTGCTGGATGATAGTGTCCTGCAGGGTTAAGGGACGGCGTGGGCACTCCCAGGGCCACAGAGGGCACCTGGCCTTTAGAGAGTTCCCTGGAAAATTCCTCGCCCAGGCCCTTGGTCCACAAGTCTATCCTGGGTACAGTGTCTGTGCGAGGCTGGGAGTGCTTCTGGGCAGTGTTCCCCAGGGGAAATCGCGTGGTCCTCTAGGTGGCAGGGAGGGCTCCTGTGTCCACGGACAGGTGCCCAGGGACCCTGTGGAAGTGCTGTGACCTCTAAAGGGTGGGTCAGGTGAGCCAAGGGAGGTGTGTGCTTGGGAGCCTGAGTGCACATGCGCGGCCCAGGTATAGGCCCGAAACGAGCCAGCCGCGGCTCGGAGAAAAGCCATCTCCTGGGGGCCTCCCCATGTTCTTCCACTCATCAAGCGTGACCCCTTTACGGATGGAGGAAAAGGGGGATCTTCGCAGTGGTGGGTTCGCGCCAGAGGGGTCTGCGGGTTTGCCTCCACGTACGCCAGGTGCCCGCACACCGGGCCCAGGTGTTTGAGCCCCGTGGAGGCAGAGGGCTGCTTATTGCTGGATGCAAGTGTCCTGCGGGGTCAAGGAACGGCATGGGCACTCCCCGGGCCACACAGGGCACCGGGCCCTTAGAGAGTTCCATGGGAAATCCCCCGCCCATGCCCCCGGTACCCAAGTCTGTCCTTAGCACACTGTCTGTGCGGGGCTGAAGGTACTGCTAGGCAGTGTGGCCTGTGGGAAATCGTGCGGTCGTCTGAGTGGCAGGGAGGGCTGCTGTTTCCCCGAACAGGTGCGCAGGGACCCTGTAAAACAGCTGTGACCTCTCAAGGTGGGTCATGTGACCCCTCAAGGGTGGGGCACGTGACCTCCCAAGGGTGGGTCAGGAGACCCCACAAGGGTGGGTCACGAGACCCCTCAAGGGTTGGTCACGTGACCCCAAAAGGGTAGGTCACGAGACCCCTCAAGGGTGGGTCACGAGACCCCTCAAGGGTTGGTCACGTGACCCCAAAAGGGTAGGTCACGAGACCCCTCAAGGGTGGGTCACGTGACCCCTCAGGGGTGGGTCACGTGATACCTCTGGAGTGGGTCACGAGACCCCTCAGGGGTGGGTCACGTGACCCCTCCGGGGTGGCTCCCGTGATCCCTCAGGGGTGGGTGACGTGACCCCTCAACAGTGGTTCAGGAGACACGTCAAGGGTGGGTCCCGTGACCCGAGGGAGGCTTGTGGTGGGGAGCCTGAGTGCGCACGCGCGGCCCGCTTATAGGCCCGAAATGAGCCAGCCGCGGCTCGGAGAAAAGCCATCTCCTGGGGGCCTCCCCATGTTCTTCCACTCCTCAAGCGTGACCCCTTTACGGATGGAGGAAAAGGGGGATCTTCGCAGTGGTGGGTTTCGGCCAGAGGCGTCTGCGGGTTTGCCTCCACGTACGCCAGGTGCCCGCACACCGGGCCCAGGTGTTTGAGCCCCGTGGAGGCAGAGGGCTGCTTATTGCTGGATGCAAGTGTCCTGCGGGGTCAAGGAACGGCATGGGCACTCCCCGGGCCACACAGGGCACCGGGCCCTTAGAGAGTTCCATGGGAAATCCCCCGCCCATGCCCCCGGTACCCAAGTCTGTCCTTAGCACACTGTCTGTGCGGAGCTGAAGGTGCTGCTAGGCAGTGTGGCCTGTGGGAAATCGTGCGGTCCTCTGAGTGGCAGAGAGGGCTTCTGTTTCCCCGAACTGGTGCGCAGGGACCCTGTAAAACTGCTGTGACCTCTCAAGGTGGGTCATGTGACCCCTCAAGGGTGGGGCACGTGACCCCTCAGGGGTGGGTCACGTGACCCCTCGGGAGTGGGTCACGTGACCCCTCGGGAGTGGGTCACGAGACCCCTCAGGGGTGGGTCACGTGACCCCTCGGGAGTGGGTCACGAGACCCCTCAGGGGTGGGTCACGTGATACCTCTGGAGTGGGTCACGAGACCCCTCAGGGGTGGGTCACGTGACCCCTCCGGGGTGGCTCCCGTGATCCCTCAGGGGTGGGTGACGAGACCCCTCAACAGTGGTTCAGGAGACACGTCAAGGGTGGGTCCCGTGACCCGAGGGAGGCTTGTGGTGGGGAGCCTGAGTGCGCACGCGCGGCCCGCTTATAGGCCCGAAATGAGCCAGCCGCGGCTCGGAGAAAAGCCATCTCCTGGGGGCCTCCCCATGTTCTTCCACTCCTCAAGCGTGACCCCTTTACGGATGGAGGAAAAGGGGGATCTTCGCAGTGGTGGGTTTCGGCCAGAGGCGTCTGCGGGTTTGCCTCCACGTACGCCAGGTGCCCGCACACCGGGCCCAGGTGTTTGAGCCCCGTGGAGGCAGAGGGCTGCTTATTGCTGGATGCAAGTGTCCTGCGGGGTCAAGGAACGGCATGGGCACTCCCCGGGCCACACAGGGCACCGGGCCCTTAGAGAGTTCCATGGGAAATCCCCCGCCCATGCCCCCGGTACCCAAGTCTGTCCTTAGCACACTGTCTGTGCGGAGCTGAAGGTGCTGCTAGGCAGTGTGGCCTGTGGGAAATCGTGCGGTCCTCTGAGTGGCAGAGAGGGCTTCTGTTTCCCCGAACTGGTGCGCAGGGACCCTGTAAAACTGCTGTGACCTCTCAAGGTGGGTCATGTGACCCCTCAAGGGTGGGGCACGTGACCTCCCAAGGGTGGGTCACGTGAACCCCAAAAGGTAGGTCACGAGACCCCTCAAGGGTGGGTCACGTGACCCCTCAGGGGTGGGTCACGAGACCCCTCAGGTGTGGGTCACGTGACCCCCCAAGGGTGGGGCACGTGACCTCCCAAGGGTGGGTCACGTGACCCCAAAAGGGTAGGTCACGAGACCCCTCAAGGGTGAGTCACGTGACACCTCAGGGGTGGGTCACGTGACACCTGTGACACCTCAGGGGTGGGGCACGTGACCTCCCAAGGGTGGGTCACGAGACCCCTCAAGGGTGGGTCACGGGACCCCAAAAGGGTAGGTCACGAGACCCCTCAGGGGTGGGTCACGTGACCCCTCCGGGGTGGCTCCAGTGACCCCTCAGGGGTGGGTGACGTGACCCCTCAACAGTGGTTCAGGAGACACCTCAAGGGTGGTTCCCGTGACCCGAGGGAGGCTTGTGGTGGGGAGCCTGAGTGCGCACGCGCGGCCCGCTTATAGGCCCGAAATGAGCCAGCCGCGGCTCGAGAAAAGCCATCTCCTGGGGGCCTCCCCATGTTCCTCCACTCCTCAAGGAGGACCCCTTTACGGATGGAAGAAAAGGGGGATCTTCGCAGTGGTGGGTTCCGGCCAGAGGCGTCTGCGGGTTTGCCTGCACGTACGCCAGGTGCTCGCACGTACGCCAGGTGCTCGCACAACGGGCCCAGGTGTTTGAGCCCCGTGGAGGCAGAGGGCTGCTTATTGCTGGATGATAGTGTCCTGCAGGGTTAAGGGACGGCGTGGGCACTCCCAGGGCCACAGAGGGCACCTGGCTTTAGAGAGTTCCCTGGAAAATTCCTCGCCCAGGCCCTGGTCCACAAGTCTATCCTGGGTACAGTGTCTGTGCGAGGCTGGGAGTGCTTCTGGGCAGTGTTCCCCAGGGAAATCGCGTGGTCCTCTAGGTGGCAGGGAGGGCTCCTGTGTCCACGGACAGGTGCCCAGGGACCCTGTGGAACTGCTGTGACCTCTAAAGGGTGGGTCAGGTGAGCCAAGGGAGGTGTGTGCTTGGGAGCCTGAGTGCGCATGCGCGGCCCACGTATAGGCCCGAAACGAGCCAGCCGCGGCTCGGAGAAAAGCCATCTCCTGGGGCCTCCCCATGTTCTTCCACTCCTCAAGCGTGACCCCTTTACGGATGGAGGAAAAGGGGGATCTTCGCAGTGGTGGGTTCGCGCCAGAAGGGTCTGCGGGTTTGCCTCCACGTACGCCAGGTGCCCGCACACCGGGCCCAGGTGTTTGAGCCCCGTGGAGGCAGAGGGCTGCTTATTGCTGGATGCAAGTGTCCTGCGGGGTCAAGGAACGGCATGGGCACTCCCCGGGCCACACAGGGCACCGGGCCCTTAGAGAGTTCCATGGGAAATCCCCCGCCCATGCCCCCGGTACCCAAGTCTGTCCTTAGCACACTGTCTGTGCGGGGCTGAAGGTACTGCTAGGCAGTGTGGCCTGTGGGAAATCGTGCGGTCCTCTGAGTGGCAGGGAGGGCTGCTGTTTCCCCGAACAGGTGCGCAGGGACCCTGTAAAACAGCTGTGACCTCTCAAGGTGGGTCATGTGACCCCTCAAGGGTGGGGCACGTGACCTCCCAAGGGTGGGTCAGGAGACCCCACAAGGGTGGGTCACGAGACCCCTCAAGGGTTGGTCACGTGACCCCAAAAGGGTAGGTCACGAGACCCCTCAAGGGTGGGTCACGTGACCCCTCAGGGGTGGGTCACGTGACCCCTCGGGAGTGGGTCACGAGACCCCTCGGGAGTGGGTCACGAGACCCCTCAGGGGTGGGTCACGTGATACCTCTGGAGTGGGTCACGAGACCCCTCAGGGGTGGGTCACGTGACCCCTCCGGGGTGGCTCCCGTGATCCCTCAGGGGTGGGTGACGTGACCCCTCAACAGTGGTTCAGGAGACACGTCAAGGGTGGGTCCCGTGACCCGAGGGAGGCTTGTGGTGGGGAGCCTGAGAGCGCACGCGCGGCCCGCTCATAGGCCCGAAATGAGCCAGCCGCGGCTCGGAGAAAGGCCATCTCCTGGGGGCCTCCCCATGTTCCTCCACTCCTCAAGGAGGACCCCTTTACGGATGGAAGAAAAGGGGGATCTTCGCAGTGGTGGGTTCCGGCCAGAGGCGTCTGCGGGTTTGCCTGCACGTACGCCAGGTGCTCGCACAACGGGCCCAGGTGTTTGAGCCCCGTGGAGTCAGAGGGCTGCTTATTGCTGGATGATAGTGTCCTGCAGGGTTAAGGGACGGCGTGGGCACTCCCAGGGCCACAGAGGGCACCTGGCCTTTAGAGAGTTCCCTGGAAAATTCCTCGCCCAGGCCCTTGGTCCACAAGTCTATCCTGGGTACAGTGTCTGTGCGAGGCTGGGAGTGCTTCTGGGCAGTGTTCCCCAGGGGAAATCGCGTGGTCCTCTAGGTGGCAGGGAGGGCTCCTGTGTCCACGGACAGGTGCCCAGGGACCCTGTGGAACTGCTGTGACCTCTAAAGGGTGGGTCAGGTGAGCCAAGGGAGGTGTGTGCTTGGGAGCCTGAGTGCACATGCGCTGCCCATGTATAGGCCCGAAACGAGCCAGCCGCGGCTCGGAGAAAAGCCATCTCCTGGGGGCCTCCCCATGTTCTTCCACTCATCAAGCGTGACCCCTTTACGGATGGAGGAAAAGGGGGATCTTCGCAGTGGTGGGTTCGCGCCAGAGGGGTCTGCGGGTTTGCCTCCACGTACGCCAGGTGCCCGCACACCGGGCCCAGGTGTTTGAGCCCCGTGGAGGCAGAGGGCTGCTTATTGCTGGATGCAAGTGTCCTGCGGGGTCAAGGAACGGCATGGGCACTCTCCGGGCCACACAGGGCACCAGGCCCTTAGAGAGTTCCATGGGAAATCCCCCGCCCATGCCCCCGGTACCCAAGTCTGTCCTTAGCACACTGTCTGTGCGGGGCTGAAGGTACTGCTAGGCAGTGTGGCCTGTGGGAAATCGTGCGGTCCTCTGAGTGGCAGGGAGGGCTGCTGTTTCCCCGAACAGGTGCGCAGGGACCCTGTAAAACAGCTGTGACCTCTCAAGGTGGGTCATGTGACCCCTCAAGGGTGGGGCACGTGACCTCCCAAGGGTGGGTCAGGAGACCCCACAAGGGTGGGTCACGGGACCCCTCAAGGGTGGGTCACGAGACCCCTCAAGGGTTGGTCACGTGACCCCAAAAGGGTAGGTCACGAGACCCCTCAAGGGTGGGTCACGAGACCCCTCAAGGGTTGGTCACGTGACCCCAAAAGGGTAGGTCACGAGACCCCTCAAGGGTGGGTCACGTGACCCCTCAGGGGTGGGTCACGTGATACCTCTGGAGTGGGTCACGAGACCCCTCAGGGGTGGGTCACGTGACCCCTCCGGGGTGGCTCCCGTGATCCCTCAGGGGTGGGTGACGTGACCCCTCAACAGTGGTTCAGGAGACACGTCAAGGGTGGGTCCCGTGACCCGAGGGAGGCTTGTGGTGGGGAGCCTGAGTGCGCACGCGCGGCCCGCTTATAGGCCCGAAATGAGCCAGCCGCGGCTCGGAGAAAAGCCATCTCCTGGGGGCCTCCCCATGTTCTTCCACTCCTCAAGCGTGACCCCTTTACGGATGGAGGAAAAGGGGGATCTTCGCAGTGGTGGGTTTCGGCCAGAGGCGTCTGCGGGTTTGCCTCCACGTACGCCAGGTGCCCGCACACCGGGCCCAGGTGTTTGAGCCCCGTGGAGGCAGAGGGCTGCTTATTGCTGGATGCAAGTGTCCTGCGGGGTCAAGGAACGGCATGGGCACTCCCCGGGCCACACAGGGCACCGGGCCCTTAGAGAGTTCCATGGGAAATCCCCCGCCCATGCCCCCGGTACCCAAGTCTGTCCTTAGCACACTGTCTGTGCGGAGCTGAAGGTGCTGCTAGGCAGTGTGGCCTGTGGGAAATCGTGCGGTCCTCTGAGTGGCAGAGAGGGCTTCTGTTTCCCCGAACTGGTGCGCAGGGACCCTGTAAAACTGCTGTGACCTCTCAAGGTGGGTCATGTGACCCCTCAAGGGTGGGGCACGTGACCCCTCAGGGGTGGGTCACGTGACCCCTCGGGAGTGGGTCACGAGACCCCTCAGGGGTGGGTCACGTGACCCCTCGGGAGTGGGTCACGAGACCCCTCAGGGGTGGGTCACGTGATACCTCTGGAGTGGGTCACGAGACCCCTCAGGGGTGGGTCACGTGACCCCTCCGGGGTGGCTCCCGTGATCCCTCAGGGGTGGGTGACGAGACCCCTCAACAGTGGTTCAGGAGACACGTCAAGGGGGGTCCCGTGACCCGAGGGAGGCTTGTGGTGGGGAGCCTGAGTGCGCACGCGCGGCCCGCTTATAGGCCCGAAATGAGCCAGCCGCGGCTCGGAGAAAAGCCATCTCCTGGGGGCCTCCCCATGTTCTTCCACTCCTCAAGCGTGACCCCTTTACGGATGGAGGAAAAGGGGGATCTTCGCAGTGGTGGGTTTCGGCCAGAGGCGTCTGCGGGTTTGCCTCCACGTACGCCAGGTGCTCCGCACACCGGGCCCAGGTGTTTGAGCCCCGTGGAGGCAGAGGGCTGCTTATTGCTGGATGCAAGTGTCCTGCGGGGTCAAGGAACGGCATGGGCACTCCCCGGGCCACACAGGGCACCGGGCCCTTAGAGAGTTCCATGGGAAATCCCCCGCCCATGCCCCCGGTACCCAAGTCTGTCCTTAGCACACTGTCTGTGCGGAGCTGAAGGTGCTGCTAGGCAGTGTGGCCTGTGGGAAATCGTGCGGTCCTCTGAGTGGCAGAGAGGGCTTCTGTTTCCCCGAACTGGTGCGCAGGGACCCTGTAAAACTGCTGTGACCTCTCAAGGTGGGTCATGTGACCCCTCAAGGGTGGGGCACGTGACCTCCCAAGGGTGGGTCACGTGAACCCCAAAAGGTAGGTCACGAGACCCCTCAAGGGTGGGTCACGTGACCCCTCAGGGGTGGGTCACGAGACCCCTCAGGTGTGGGTCACGTGACCCCCCAAGGGTGGGGCACGTGACCTCCCAAGGTTGGGTCACGTGACCCCAAAAGGGTAGGTCACGAGACCCCTCAAGGGTGAGTCACGTGACACCTCAGGGGTGGGTCACGTGACACCTGTGACACCTCAGGGGTGGGGCACGTGACCTCCCAAGGGTGGGTCACGAGACCCCTCAAGGGTGGGTCACGGGACCCCAAAAGGGTAGGTCACGAGACCCCTCAGGGGTGGGTCACGTGACCCCTCCGGGGTGGCTCCAGTGACCCCTCAGGGGTGGGTGACGTGACCCCTCAACAGTGGTTCAGGAGACACCTCAAGGGTGGTTCCCGTGACCCGAGGGAGGCTTGTGGTGGGGAGCCTGAGTGCGCACGCGCGGCCCGCTTATAGGCCCGAAATGAGCCAGCCGCGGCTCGGAGAAAAGCCATCTCCTGGGGGCCTCCCCATGTTCCTCCACTCCTCAAGGAGGACCCCTTTACGGATGGAAGAAAAGGGGGATCTTCGCAGTGGTGGGTTCCGGCCAGAGGCGTCTGCGGGTTTGCCTGCACGTACGCCAGGTGCTCGCACGTACGCCAGGTGCTCGCACAACGGGCCCAGGTGTTTGAGCTCCGTGGAGGCAGAGGGCTGCTTATTGCTGGATGATAGTGTCCTGCAGGGTTAAGGGACGGCGTGGGCACTCCCAGGGCCACAGAGGGCACCTGGCCTTTAGAGAGTTCCCTGGAAAATTCCTCGCCCAGGCCCCTGGTCCACAAGTCTATCCTGGGTACAGTGTCTGTGCGAGGCTGGGAGTGCTTCTGGGCAGTGTTCCCCAGGGGAAATCGCGTGGTCCTCTAGGTGGCAGGGAGGGCTCCTGTGTCCACGGACAGGTGCCCAGGGACCCTGTGGAACTGCTGTGACCTCTAAAGGGTGGGTCAGGTGAGCCAAGGGAGGTGTGTGCTTGGGAGCCTGAGTGCGCATGCGCGGCCCACGTATAGGCCCGAAACGAGCCAGCCGCGGCTCGGAGAAAAGCCATCTCCTGGGGCCTCCCCATGTTCTTCCACTCCTCAAGCGTGACCCCTTTACGGATGGAGGAAAAGGGGGATCTTCGCAGTGGTGGGTTCGCGCCAGAAGGGTCTGCGGGTTTGCCTCCACGTACGCCAGGTGCCCGCACACCGGGCCCAGGTGTTTGAGCCCCGTGGAGGCAGAGGGCTGCTTATTGCTGGATGCAAGTGTCCTGCGGGGTCAAGGAACGGCATGGGCACTCCCCGGGCCACACAGGGCACCGGGCCCTTAGAGAGTTCCATGGGAAATCCCCCGCCCATGCCCCCGGTACCCAAGTCTGTCCTTAGCACACTGTCTGTGCGGGGCTGAAGGTACTGCTAGGCAGTGTGGCCTGTGGGAAATCGTGCGGTCCTCTGAGTGGCAGGGAGGGCTGCTGTTTCCCCGAACAGGTGCGCAGGGACCCTGTAAAACAGCTGTGACCTCTCAAGGTGGGTCATGTGACCCCTCAAGGGTGGGGCACGTGACCTCCCAAGGGTGGGTCAGGAGACCCCACAAGGGTGGGTCACGAGACCCCTCAAGGGTTGGTCACGTGACCCCAAAAGGGTAGGTCACGAGACCCCTCAAGGGTGGGTCACGTGACCCCTCAGGGGTGGGTCACGTGACCCCTCGGGAGTGGGTCACGAGACCCCTCGGGAGTGGGTCACGAGACCCCTCAGGGGTGGGTCACGTGATACCTCTGGAGTGGGTCACGAGACCCCTCAGGGGTGGGTCACGTGACCCCTCCGGGGTGGCTCCCGTGATCCCTCAGGGGTGGGTGACGTGACCCCTCAACAGTGGTTCAGGAGACACGTCAAGGGTGGGTCCCGTGACCCGAGGGAGGCTTGTGGTGGGGAGCCTGAGAGCGCACGCGCGGCCCGCTCATAGGCCCGAAATGAGCCAGCCGCGGCTCGGAGAAAGGCCATCTCCTGGGGGCCTCCCCATGTTCCTCCACTCCTCAAGGAGGACCCCTTTACGGATGGAAGAAAAGGGGGATCTTCGCAGTGGTGGGTTCCGGCCAGAGGCGTCTGCGGGTTTGCCTGCACGTACGCCAGGTGCTCGCACAACGGGCCCAGGTGTTTGAGCCCCGTGGAGTCAGAGGGCTGCTTATTGCTGGATGATAGTGTCCTGCAGGGTTAAGGGACGGCGTGGGCACTCCCAGGGCCACAGAGGGCACCTGGCCTTTAGAGAGTTCCCTGGAAAATTCCTCGCCCAGGCCCTTGGTCCACAAGTCTATCCTGGGTACAGTGTCTGTGCGAGGCTGGGAGTGCTTCTGGGCAGTGTTCCCCAGGGGAAATCGCGTGGTCCTCTAGGTGGCAGGGAGGGCTCCTGTGTCCACGGACAGGTGCCCAGGGACCCTGTGGAACTGCTGTGACCTCTAAAGGGTGGGTCAGGTGAGCCAAGGGAGGTGTGTGCTTGGGAGCCTGAGTGCACATGCGCTGCCCATGTATAGGCCCGAAACGAGCCAGCCGCGGCTCGGAGAAAAGCCATCTCCTGGGGGCCTCCCCATGTTCTTCCACTCATCAAGCGTGACCCCTTTACGGATGGAGGAAAAGGGGGATCTTCGCAGTGGTGGGTTCGCGCCAGAGGGGTCTGCGGGTTTGCCTCCACGTACGCCAGGTGCCCGCACACCGGGCCCAGGTGTTTGAGCCCCGTGGAGGCAGAGGGCTGCTTATTGCTGGATGCAAGTGTCCTGCGGGGTCAAGGAACGGCATGGGCACTCTCCGGGCCACACAGGGCACCAGGCCCTTAGAGAGTTCCATGGGAAATCCCCCGCCCATGCCCCCGGTACCCAAGTCTGTCCTTAGCACACTGTCTGTGCGGGGCTGAAGGTACTGCTAGGCAGTGTGGCCTGTGGGAAATCGTGCGGTCCTCTGAGTGGCAGGGAGGGCTGCTGTTTCCCCGAACAGGTGCGCAGGGACCCTGTAAAACAGCTGTGACCTCTCAAGGTGGGTCATGTGACCCCTCAAGGGTGGGGCACGTGACCTCCCAAGGGTGGGTCAGGAGACCCCACAAGGGTGGGTCACGGGACCCCTCAAGGGTGGGTCACGAGACCCCTCAAGGGTTGGTCACGTGACCCCAAAAGGGTAGGTCACGAGACCCCTCAAGGGTGGGTCACGAGACCCCTCAAGGGTTGGTCACGTGACCCCAAAAGGGTAGGTCACGAGACCCCTCAAGGGTGGGTCACGTGACCCCTCAGGGGTGGGTCACGTGATACCTCTGGAGTGGGTCACGAGACCCCTCAGGGGTGGGTCACGTGACCCCTCCGGGGTGGCTCCCGTGATCCCTCAGGGGTGGGTGACGTGACCCCTCAACAGTGGTTCAGGAGACACGTCAAGGGTGGGTCCCGTGACCCGAGGGAGGCTTGTGGTGGGGAGCCTGAGTGCGCACGCGCGGCCCGCTTATAGGCCCGAAATGAGCCAGCCGCGGCTCGGAGAAAAGCCATCTCCTGGGGGCCTCCCCATGTTCTTCCACTCCTCAAGCGTGACCCCTTTACGGATGGAGGAAAAGGGGGATCTTCGCAGTGGTGGGTTTCGGCCAGAGGCGTCTGCGGGTTTGCCTCCACGTACGCCAGGTGCCCGCACACCGGGCCCAGGTGTTTGAGCCCCGTGGAGGCAGAGGGCTGCTTATTGCTGGATGCAAGTGTCCTGCGGGGTCAAGGAACGGCATGGGCACTCCCCGGGCCACACAGGGCACCGGGCCCTTAGAGAGTTCCATGGGAAATCCCCCGCCCATGCCCCCGGTACCCAAGTCTGTCCTTAGCACACTGTCTGTGCGGAGCTGAAGGTGCTGCTAGGCAGTGTGGCCTGTGGGAAATCGTGCGGTCCTCTGAGTGGCAGAGAGGGCTTCTGTTTCCCCGAACTGGTGCGCAGGGACCCTGTAAAACTGCTGTGACCTCTCAAGGTGGGTCATGTGACCCCTC
This sequence comes from Desmodus rotundus, assembly GCF_022682495.2. Classification (NCBI taxonomy): domain Eukaryota; kingdom Metazoa; phylum Chordata; class Mammalia; order Chiroptera; family Phyllostomidae; genus Desmodus; species Desmodus rotundus. The sequence continues at coordinate 16,494 of NW_026527416.1, read as the reverse complement.
AAGGGTGGGGCACGTGACCCCTCAGGGGTGGGTCACGTGACCCCTCGGGAGTGGGTCACGTGACCCCTCGGGAGTGGGTCACGAGACCCCTCAGGGGTGGGTCACGTGACCCCTCGGGAGTGGGTCACGAGACCCCTCAGGGGTGGGTCACGTGATACCTCTGGAGTGGGTCACGAGACCCCTCAGGGGTGGGTCACGTGACCCCTCCGGGGTGGCTCCCGTGATCCCTCAGGGGTGGGTGACGAGACCCCTCAACAGTGGTTCAGGAGACACGTCAAGGGTGGGTCCCGTGACCCGAGGGAGGCTTGTGGTGGGGAGCCTGAGTGCGCACGCGCGGCCCGCTTATAGGCCCGAAATGAGCCAGCCGCGGCTCGGAGAAAAGCCATCTCCTGGGGGCCTCCCCATGTTCTTCCACTCCTCAAGCGTGACCCCTTTACGGATGGAGGAAAAGGGGGATCTTCGCAGTGGTGGGTTTCGGCCAGAGGCGTCTGCGGGTTTGCCTCCACGTACGCCAGGTGCCCGCACACCGGGCCCAGGTGTTTGAGCCCCGTGGAGGCAGAGGGCTGCTTATTGCTGGATGCAAGTGTCCTGCGGGGTCAAGGAACGGCATGGGCACTCCCCGGGCCACACAGGGCACCGGGCCCTTAGAGAGTTCCATGGGAAATCCCCCGCCCATGCCCCCGGTACCCAAGTCTGTCCTTAGCACACTGTCTGTGCGGAGCTGAAGGTGCTGCTAGGCAGTGTGGCCTGTGGGAAATCGTGCGGTCCTCTGAGTGGCAGAGAGGGCTTCTGTTTCCCCGAACTGGTGCGCAGGGACCCTGTAAAACTGCTGTGACCTCTCAAGGTGGGTCATGTGACCCCTCAAGGGTGGGGCACGTGACCTCCCAAGGGTGGGTCACGTGAACCCCAAAAGGTAGGTCACGAGACCCCTCAAGGGTGGGTCACGTGACCCCTCAGGGGTGGGTCACGAGACCCCTCAGGTGTGGGTCACGTGACCCCCCAAGGGTGGGGCACGTGACCTCCCAAGGGTGGGTCACGTGACCCCAAAAGGGTAGGTCACGAGACCCCTCAAGGGTGAGTCACGTGACACCTCAGGGGTGGGTCACGTGACACCTGTGACACCTCAGGGGTGGGGCACGTGACCTCCCAAGGGTGGGTCACGAGACCCCTCAAGGGTGGGTCACGGGACCCCAAAAGGGTAGGTCACGAGACCCCTCAGGGGTGGGTCACGTGACCCCTCCGGGGTGGCTCCAGTGACCCCTCAGGGGTGGGTGACGTGACCCCTCAACAGTGGTTCAGGAGACACCTCAAGGGTGGTTCCCGTGACCCGAGGGAGGCTTGTGGTGGGGAGCCTGAGTGCGCACGCGCGGCCCGCTTATAGGCCCGAAATGAGCCAGCCGCGGCTCGGAGAAAAGCCATCTCCTGGGGGCCTCCCCATGTTCCTCCACTCCTCAAGGAGGACCCCTTTACGGATGGAAGAAAAGGGGGATCTTCGCAGTGGTGGGTTCCGGCCAGAGGCGTCTGCGGGTTTGCCTGCACGTACGCCAGGTGCTCGCACGTACGCCAGGTGCTCGCACAACGGGCCCAGGTGTTTGAGCCCCGTGGAGGCAGAGGGCTGCTTATTGCTGGATGATAGTGTCCTGCAGGGTTAAGGGACGGCGTGGGCACTCCCAGGGCCACAGAGGGCACCTGGCCTTTAGAGAGTTCCCTGGAAAATTCCTCGCCCAGGCCCCTGGTCCACAAGTCTATCCTGGGTACAGTGTCTGTGCGAGGCTGGGAGTGCTTCTGGGCAGTGTTCCCCAGGGGAAATCGCGTGGTCCTCTAGGTGGCAGGGAGGGCTCCTGTGTCCACGGACAGGTGCCCAGGGACCCTGTGGAACTGCTGTGACCTCTAAAGGGTGGGTCAGGTGAGCCAAGGGAGGTGTGTGCTTGGGAGCCTGAGTGCGCATGCGCGGCCCACGTATAGGCCCGAAACGAGCCAGCCGCGGCTCGGAGAAAAGCCATCTCCTGGGGCCTCCCCATGTTCTTCCACTCCTCAAGCGTGACCCCTTTACGGATGGAGGAAAAGGGGGATCTTCGCAGTGGTGGGTTCGCGCCAGAAGGGTCTGCGGGTTTGCCTCCACGTACGCCAGGTGCCCGCACACCGGGCCCAGGTGTTTGAGCCCCGTGGAGGCAGAGGGCTGCTTATTGCTGGATGCAAGTGTCCTGCGGGGTCAAGGAACGGCATGGGCACTCCCCGGGCCACACAGGGCACCGGGCCCTTAGAGAGTTCCATGGGAAATCCCCCGCCCATGCCCCCGGTACCCAAGTCTGTCCTTAGCACACTGTCTGTGCGGGGCTGAAGGTACTGCTAGGCAGTGTGGCCTGTGGGAAATCGTGCGGTCCTCTGAGTGGCAGGGAGGGCTGCTGTTTCCCCGAACAGGTGCGCAGGGACCCTGTAAAACAGCTGTGACCTCTCAAGGTGGGTCATGTGACCCCTCAAGGGTGGGGCACGTGACCTCCCAAGGGTGGGTCAGGAGACCCCACAAGGGTGGGTCACGAGACCCCTCAAGGGTTGGTCACGTGACCCCAAAAGGGTAGGTCACGAGACCCCTCAAGGGTGGGTCACGTGACCCCTCAGGGGTGGGTCACGTGACCCCTCGGGAGTGGGTCACGAGACCCCTCGGGAGTGGGTCACGAGACCCCTCAGGGGTGGGTCACGTGATACCTCTGGAGTGGGTCACGAGACCCCTCAGGGGTGGGTCACGTGACCCCTCCGGGGTGGCTCCCGTGATCCCTCAGGGGTGGGTGACGTGACCCCTCAACAGTGGTTCAGGAGACACGTCAAGGGTGGGTCCCGTGACCCGAGGGAGGCTTGTGGTGGGGAGCCTGAGAGCGCACGCGCGGCCCGCTCATAGGCCCGAAATGAGCCAGCCGCGGCTCGGAGAAAGGCCATCTCCTGGGGGCCTCCCCATGTTCCTCCACTCCTCAAGGAGGACCCCTTTACGGATGGAAGAAAAGGGGGATCTTCGCAGTGGTGGGTTCCGGCCAGAGGCGTCTGCGGGTTTGCCTGCACGTACGCCAGGTGCTCGCACAACGGGCCCAGGTGTTTGAGCCCCGTGGAGTCAGAGGGCTGCTTATTGCTGGATGATAGTGTCCTGCAGGGTTAAGGGACGGCGTGGGCACTCCCAGGGCCACAGAGGGCACCTGGCCTTTAGAGAGTTCCCTGGAAAATTCCTCGCCCAGGCCCTTGGTCCACAAGTCTATCCTGGGTACAGTGTCTGTGCGAGGCTGGGAGTGCTTCTGGGCAGTGTTCCCCAGGGGAAATCGCGTGGTCCTCTAGGTGGCAGGGAGGGCTCCTGTGTCCACGGACAGGTGCCCAGGGACCCTGTGGAACTGCTGTGACCTCTAAAGGGTGGGTCAGGTGAGCCAAGGGAGGTGTGTGCTTGGGAGCCTGAGTGCACATGCGCTGCCCATGTATAGGCCCGAAACGAGCCAGCCGCGGCTCGGAGAAAAGCCATCTCCTGGGGGCCTCCCCATGTTCTTCCACTCATCAAGCGTGACCCCTTTACGGATGGAGGAAAAGGGGGATCTTCGCAGTGGTGGGTTCGCGCCAGAGGGGTCTGCGGGTTTGCCTCCACGTACGCCAGGTGCCCGCACACCGGGCCCAGGTGTTTGAGCCCCGTGGAGGCAGAGGGCTGCTTATTGCTGGATGCAAGTGTCCTGCGGGGTCAAGGAACGGCATGGGCACTCTCCGGGCCACACAGGGCACCAGGCCCTTAGAGAGTTCCATGGGAAATCCCCCGCCCATGCCCCCGGTACCCAAGTCTGTCCTTAGCACACTGTCTGTGCGGGGCTGAAGGTACTGCTAGGCAGTGTGGCCTGTGGGAAATCGTGCGGTCCTCTGAGTGGCAGGGAGGGCTGCTGTTTCCCCGAACAGGTGCGCAGGGACCCTGTAAAACAGCTGTGACCTCTCAAGGTGGGTCATGTGACCCCTCAAGGGTGGGGCACGTGACCTCCCAAGGGTGGGTCAGGAGACCCCACAAGGGTGGGTCACGGGACCCCTCAAGGGTGGGTCACGAGACCCCTCAAGGGTTGGTCACGTGACCCCAAAAGGGTAGGTCACGAGACCCCTCAAGGGTGGGTCACGTGACCCCTCAGGGGTGGGTCACGTGACCCCTCGGGAGTGGGTCACGTGACCCCTCGGGAGTGGGTCACGAGACCCCTCAGGGGTGGGTCACGTGACCCCTCGGGAGTGGGTCACGAGACCCCTCAGGGGTGGGTCACGTGATACCTCTGGAGTGGGTCACGAGACCCCTCAGTGGTGGGTCACGTAACCCCTCCGGGGTGGCTCCCGTGACCCCTCAGGGGTGGGTGACGTGACCCCTCAACAGTGGTTCAGGAGACACGTCAAGGGTGGGTCCCGTGACCCGAGGGAGGCTTGTGGTGGGGAGCCTGAGTGCGCACGCGCGGCCCGCTTATAGGCCCGAAATGAGCCAGCCGCGGCTCGGAGAAAAGCCATCTCCTGAGGGCCTCCCCATGTTCCTCCACTCCTCAAGGAGGACCACTTTAGGGATGGAAGAAAAGGGGGATCTTCCCAGTGGTGGGTTCGGGCCAGAGGCGTCTGCGGGTTTGCCTGCACGTACGCCAGGTGCTCGCACAACGGGCCCAGGTGTTTGAGCCCCGTGGAGGCAGAGGGCTGCTTATTGCTGGATGATAGTGTCCTGCAGGGTTAAGGGACGGCGTGGGCACTCCCAGGGCCACAGAGGGCACCTGGCCTTTAGAGAGTTCCCTGGAAAATTCCTCGCCCAGGCCCCTGGTCCACAAGTCTATCCTGGGTACAGTGTCTGTGCGAGGCTGGGAGTGCTTCTGGGCAGTGTTCCCCAGGGGAAATCGCGTGGTCCTCTAGGTGGCAGGGAGGGCTCCTGTGTCCACGGACAGGTGCCCAGGGACCCTGTGGAACTGCTGTGACCTCTAAAGGGTGGGTCAGGTGAGCCAAGGGAGGTGTGTGCTTGGGAGCCTGAGTGCGCATGCGCGGCCCAGGTATAGGCCCGAAACGAGCCAGCCGCGGCTCGGAGAAAAGCCATCTCCTGGGGCCTCCCCATGTTCTTCCACTCCTCAAGCGTGACCCCTTTACGGATGGAGGAAAAGGGGGATCTTCGCAGTGGTGGGTTCGCGCCAGAGGGGTCTGCGGGTTTGCCTCCACGTACGCCAGGTGCCCGCACACCGGGCCCAGGTGTTTGAGCCCCGTGGAGGCAGAGGGCTGCTTATTGCTGGATGCAAGTGTCCTGCGGGGTCAAGGAACGGCATGGGCACTCCCCGGGCCACACAGGGCACCGGGCCCTTAGAGAGTTCCATGGGAAATCCCCCGCCCATGCCCCCGGTACCCAAGTCTGTCCTTAGCACACTGTCTGTGCGGGGCTGAAGGTACTGCTAGGCAGTGTGGCCTGTGGGAAATCGTGCGGTCCTCTGAGTGGCAGGGAGGGCTGCTGTTTCCCTGAACAGGTGCGCAGGGACCCTGTAAAACAGCTGTGACCTCTCAAGGTGGGTCATGTGACCCCTCAAGGGTGGGGCACGTGACCTCCCAAGGGTGGGTCAGGAGACCCCACAAGGGTGGGTCACGAGACCCCTCAAGGGTTGGTCACGTGACCCCAAAAGGGTAGGTCACGAGACCCCTCAAGGGTGGGTCACGTGACCCCTCAGGGGTGGGTCACGTGACCCCTCGGGAGTGGGTCACGAGACCCCTCGGGAGTGGGTCACGAGACCCCTCAGGGGTGGGTCACGTGATACCTCTGGAGTGGGTCACGACACCCCTCAGGGGTGGGTCACGTGACCCCTCCGGGGTGGCTCCCGTGACCCCTCAGGGGTGGGTGACGTGACCCCTCAACAGTGGTTCAGGAGACACGTCAAGGGTGGGTCCCGTGACCCGAGGGAGGCTTGTGGTGGGGAGCCTGAGTGCGCACGCGCGGCCCGCTCATAGGCCCGAAATGAGCCAGCCGCGGCTCGGAGAAAGGCCATCTCCTGGGGGCCTCCCCATGTTCCTCCACTCCTCAAGGAGGACCCCTTTACGGATGGAAGAAAAGGGGGATCTTCGCAGTGGTGGGTTCCGGCCAGAGGCGTCTGCGGGTTTGCCTGCACGTACGCCAGGTGCTCGCACAACGGGCCCAGGTGTTTGAGCCCCGTGGAGTCAGAGGGCTGCTTATTGCTGGATGATAGTGTCCTGCAGGGTTAAGGGACGGCGTGGGCACTCCCAGGGCCACAGAGGGCACCTGGCCTTTAGAGAGTTCCCTGGAAAATTCCTCGCCCAGGCCCTTGGTCCACAAGTCTATCCTGGGTACAGTGTCTGTGCGACGCTGGGAGTGCTTCTGGGCAGTGTTCCCCAGGGGAAATCGCGTGGTCCTCTAGGTGGCAGGGAGGGCTCCTGTGTCCACGGACAGGTGCCCAGGGACCCTGTGGAACTGCTGTGACCTCTAAAGGGTGGGTCAGGTGAGCCAAGGGAGGTGTGTGCTTGGGAGCCTGAGTGCACATGCGCGGCCCAGGTATAGGCCCGAAACGAGCCAGCCGCGGCTCTGAGAAAAGCCATCTCCTGGGGGCCTCCCCATGTTCTTCCACTCATCAAGCGTGACCCCTTTACGGATGGAGGAAAAGGGGGATCTTCGCAGTGGTGGGTTCGCGCCAGAGGGGTCTGCGGGTTTGCCTCCACGTACGCCAGGTGCCCGCACACCGGGCCCAGGTGTTTGAGCCCCGTGGAGGCAGAGGGCTGCTTATTGCTGGATGCAAGTGTCCTGCGGGGTCAAGGAACGGCATGGGCACTCCGCGGGCCACACAGGGCACCGGGCCCTTAGAGAGTTCCATGGGAAATCCCCCGCCCATGCCCCCGGTACCCAAGTCTGTCCTTAGCACACTGTCTGTGCGGGGCTGAAGGTACTGCTAGGCAGTGTGGCCTGTGGGAAATCGTGCGGTCCTCTGAGTGGCAGGGAGGGCTGCTGTTTCCCCGAACAGGTGCGCAGGGACCCTGTAAAACAGCTGTGACCTCTCAAGGTGGGTCATGTGACCCCTCAAGGGTGGGGCACGTGACCTCCCAAGGGTGGGTCAGGAGACCCCACAAGGGTGGGTCACGGGACCCCTCAAGGGTGGGTCACGAGACCCCTCAAGGGTTGGTCACGTGACCCCAAAAGGGTAGGTCACGAGACCCCTCAAGGGTGGGTCACGTGACCCCTCAGGGGTGGGTCACGTGACCCCTCGGGAGTGGGTCACGTGACCCCTCGGGAGTGAGGCACGAGACCCCTCAGGGGTGGGTCACGTGACCCCTCGGGAGTGGGTCACGAGACCCCTCAGGGGTGGGTCACGTGATACCTCTGGAGTGGGTCACGAGACCCCTCAGGGGTGGGTCACGTGACCCCTCCGGGGTGGCTCCCGTGATCCCTCAGGGGTGGGTGACGTGACCCCTCAACAGTCGTTCAGGAGACACGTCAAGGGTGGGTCCCGTGACCCGAGGGAGGCTTGTGGTGGGGAGCCTGAGTGCGCACGCGCGGCCCGCTTATAGGCCCGAAATGAGCCAGCCGCGGCTCGGAGAAAGGCCATCTCCTGGGGGCCTCCCCATGTTCTTCCACTCCTCAAGCGTGACCCCTTTACGGATGGAGGAAAAGGGGGATCTTCGCAGTGGTGGGTTTCGGCCAGAGGCGTCTGCGGGTTTGCCTCCACGTACGCCAGGTGCCCGCACACCGGGCCCAGGTGTTTGAGCCCCGTGGAGGCAGAGGGCTGCTTATTGCTGGATGCAAGTGTCCTGCGGGGTCAAGGAACGGCATGGGCACTCCCCGGGCCACACAGGGCACCGGGCCCTTAGAGAGTTCCATGGGAAATCCCCCGCCCATGCCCCCGGTACCCAAGTCTGTCCTTAGCACACTGTCTGTGCGGAGCTGAAGGTGCTGCTAGGCAGTGTGGCCTGTGGGAAATCGTGCGGTCCTCTGAGTGGCAGAGAGGGATTCTGTTTCCCCGAACTGGTGCGCAGGGACCCTGTAAAACTGCTGTGACCTCTCAAGGTGGGTCATGTGACCCCTCAAGGGTGGGGCACGTGACCTCCCAAGGGTGGGTCACGTGAACCCCAAAAGGTAGGTCACGAGACCCCTCAAGGGTGGGTCACGTGACCCCTCAGGGGTGGGTCACGAGACCCCTCAGGTGTGGGTCACGTGACACCTGTGACACCTCAGGGGTGGGGCACGTGACCTCCCAAGGGTGGGTCACGAGACCCCTCAAGGGTGGGTCACGGGACCCCAAAAGGGTAGGTCACGAGACCCCTCAGGGGTGGGTCACGTGACCCCTCCGGGGTGGCTCCAGTGACCCCTCAGGGGTGGGTGACGTGACCCCTCAACAGTGGTTCAGGAGACACCTCAAGGGTGGTTCCCGTGACCCGAGGGAGGCTTGTGGTGGGGAGCCTGAGTGCGCACGCGCGGCCCGCTTATAGGCCCGAAATGAGCCAGCCGCGGCTCGCAGAAAAGCCATCTCCTGGGGTCCTCACCATGTTCCTCCACTCCTCAAGGAGGACCCCTTTACGGATGGAAGAAAAGGGGGATCTTCGCAGTGGTGAGTTCGGGCCAGAGGGGTCTGCGGGTTTTCCTGCACGTACGCCAGGTGCACGCACAACGGGCCCAGGTGTTTGAGCCCCGTAAGGCAGAGGGCTGCTTATTGCTGGATGATAGTGTCCTGCAGGGTTAAGGGACGGCGTGGGCACTCCCAGGGCCACAGAGGGCATCTGGCCTTTAGAGAGTTCCCTGGAAAATTCCTCGCCCAGGCCCTTGGTCCACAAGTCTATCCTGGGTACAGTGTCTGTGCGAGGCTGGGAGTGCTTCTGGGCAGTGTTCCCCAGGGGAAATCGCGTGGTCCTCTAGGTGGCAGGGAGGGCTCCTGTGTCCACGGACAGGTGCCCAGGGACCCTGTGGAACTGCTGTGACCTCTAAAGGGTGGGTCAGGTGAGCCAAGGGAGGTGTGTGCTTGGGAGCCTGAGTGCACATGCGCGGCCCAGGTATAGGCCCGAAACGAGCCAGCCGCGGCTCGGAGAAAAGCCATCTCCTGGGGGCCTCCCCATGTTCTTCCACTCATCAAGCGTGACCCCTTTACGGATGGAGGAAAAGGGGGATCTTCGCAGTGGTGGGTTCGCGCCAGAGGGGTCTGCGGGTTTGCCTCCACGTACGCCAGGTGCCCGCACACCGGGCCCAGGTGTTTGAGCCCCGTGGAGGCAGAGGGCTGCTTATTGCTGGATGCAAGTGTCCTGCGGGGTCAAGGAACGGCATGGGCACTCCCCGGGCCACACAGGGCACCGGGCCCTTAGAGAGTTCCATGGGAAATCCCCGCCCATGCCCCCGGTACCCAAGTCTCTCCTTAGCACACTGTCTGTGCGGGGCTGAAGGTACTGCTAGGCAGTGTGGCCTGTGGGAAATCGTGCGGTCCTCTGAGTGGCAGGGAGGGCTGCTGTTTCCCCGAACAGGTGCGCAGGGACCCTGTAAAACAGCTGTGACCTCTCAAGGTGGGTCATGTGACCCCTCAAGGGTGGGGCACGTGACCTCCCAAGGGTGGGTCAGGAGACCCCACAAGGGTGGGTCACGGGACCCCTCAAGGGTGGGTCACGAGACCCCTCAAGGGTTGGTCACGTGACCCCAAAAGGGTAGGTCACGAGACCCCTCAAGGGTGGGTCACGTGACCCCTCAGGGGTGGGTCACGTGACCCCTCGGGAGTGGGTCACGTGACCCCTCGGGAGTGGGTCACGAGACCCCTCAGGGGTGGGTCACGTGACCCCTCGGGAGTGGGTCACGAGACCCCTCAGGGGTGGGTCACCTGATACCTCTGGATTGGGTCACGAGACCCCTCAGGGGTGGGTCACGTGACCCCTCCGGGGTAGCTCCCGTGACCCCTCAGGGGTGGGTGACGTGACCCCTCAACAGTGGTTCAGGAGACACGTCAAGGGTGGGTCCCGTGACCCGAGGGAGGCTTGTGGTGGGGAGCCTGAGTGCGCACGCGCGGCCCGCTTATAGGCCCGAAATGAGCCAGCCGCGGCTCGGAGAAAAGCCATCTCCTGAGGGCCTCCCCATGTTCCTCCACTCCTCAAGGAGGACCCCTTTAGGGATGGAAGAAAAGGGGGATCTTCGCAGTGGTGGGTTCAGGCCAGAGGCGTCTGCGGGTTTGCCTGCACGTACGCCAGGTGCTCGCACAACGGGCCCAGGTGTTTGAGCCCCGTGGAGGCAGAGGGCTGCTTATTGCTGGATGATAGTGTCCTGCAGGGTTAAGGGACGGCGTGGGCACTCCCAGAGCCACAGAGGGCACCTGGCCTTTAGAGAGTTCCCTGGAAAATTCCTCGCCCAGGCCCCTGGTCCACAAGTCTATCCTGGGTACAGTGTCTGTGCGAGGCTGGGAGTGCTTCTGGGCAGTGTTCCCCAGGGGAAATCGCGTGGTCCTCTAGGTGGCAGGGAGGGCTCCTGTGTCCACGGACAGGTGCCCAGGGACCCTGTGGAACTGCTGTGACCTCTAAAGGGTGGGTCAGGTGAGCCAAGGGAGGTGTGTGCTTGGGAGCCTGAGTGCGCATGCGCGGCCCACGTATAGGCCCGAAACGAGCCAGCCGCGGCTCGGAGAAAAGCCATCTCCTGGGGCCTCCCCATGTTCTTCCACTCCTCAAGCGTGACCCCTTTACGGATGGAGGAAAAGGGGGATCTTCGCAGTGGTGGGTTCGCGCCAGAGGGGTCTGCTGGTTTGCCTCCACGTACGCCAGGTGCCCGCACACCGGGCCCAGGTGTTTGAGCCCCGTGGAGGCAGAGGGCTGCTTATTGCTGGATGCAAGTGTCCTGCGGGGTCAAGGAACGGCATGGGCACTCCCCGGGCCACACAGGGCACCGGGCCCTTAGAGAGTTCCATGGGAAATCCCCCGCCCATGCCCCCGGTACCCAAGTCTGTCCTTAGCACACTGTCTGTGCGGGGCTGAAGGTACTGCTAGGCAGTGTGGCCTGTGGGAAATCGTGCGGTCCTCTGAGTGGCAGGGAGGGCTGCTGTTTCCCCGAACAGGTGCGCAGGGACCCTGTAAAACAGCTGTGACCTCTCAAGGTGGGTCATGTGACCCCTCAAGGGTGAGGCACGTGACCTCCCAAGGGTGGGTCAGGAGACCCCACCAGGGTGGGTCACGAGACCCCTCAAGGGTTGGTCACGTGACCCCAAAAGGGTAGGTCACGAGACCCCTCAAGGGTGGGTCACGTGACCCCTCAGGGGTGGGTCACGTGACCCCTCGGGAGTGGGTCACGAGACCCCTCGGGAGTGGGTCACGAGACCCCTCAGGGGTGAGTCACGTGATACCTCTGGAGTGGGTCACGAGACCCCTCAGGGGTGGGTCACGTGACCCCTCCGGGGTGGCTCCCGTGACCCCTCAGGGGTGGGTGACGTGACCCCTCAACAGTGGTTCAGGAGACACGTCAAGGGTGGGTCCCGTGACCCGAGGGAGGCTTGTGGTGGGGAGCCTGAGTGCGCACGCGCGGCCCGCTCATAGGCCCGAAATGAGCCAGCCGCGGCTCGGAGAAAGGCCATCTCCTGGGGGCCTCCCCATGTTCCTCCACTCCTCAAGGAGGACCCCTTTACGGATGGAAGAAAAGGGGGATCTTCGCAGTGGTGGGTTCCGGCCAGAGGCGTCTGCGGGTTTGCCTGCACGTACGCCAGGTGCTCGCACAACGGGCCCAGGTGTTTGAGCCCCGTGGAGTCAGAGGGCTGCTTATTGCTGGATGATAGTGTCCTGCAGGGTTAAGGGACGGCGTGGGCACTCCCAGGGCCACAGAGGGCACCTGGCCTTTAGAGAGTTCCCTGGAAAATTCCTCGCCCAGGCCCTTGGTCCACAAGTCTATCCTGGGTACAGTGTCTGTGCGACGCTGGGAGTGCTTCTGGGCAGTGTTCCCCAGGGGAAATCGCGTGGTCCTCTAGGTGGCAGGGAGGGCTCCTGTGTCCACGGACAGGTGCCCAGGGACCCTGTGGAACTGCTGTGACCTCTAAAGGGTGGGTCAGGTGAGCCAAGGGAGGTGTGTGCTTGGGAGCCTGAGTGCACATGCGCGGCCCAGGTATAGGCCCGAAACGAGCCAGCCGCGGCTCTGAGAAAAGCCATCTCCTGGGGGCCTCCCCATGTTCTTCCACTCATCAAGCGTGACCCCTTTACGGATGGAGGAAAAGGGGGATCTTCGCAGTGGTGGGTTCGCGCCAGAGGGGTCTGCGGGTTTGCCTCCACGTACGCCAGGTGCCCGCACACCGGGCCCAGGTGTTTGAGCCCCGTGGAGGCAGAGGGCTGCTTATTGCTGGATGCAAGTGTCCTGCGGGGTCAAGGAACGGCATGGGCACTCCGCGGGCCACACAGGGCACCGGGCCCTTAGAGAGTTCCATGGGAAATCCCCCGCCCATGCCCCCGGTACCCAAGTCTGTCCTTAGCACACTGTCTGTGCGGGGCTGAAGGTACTGCTAGGCAGTGTGGCCTGTGGGAAATCGTGCGGTCCTCTGAGTGGCAGGGAGGGCTGCTGTTTCCCCGAACAGGTGCGCAGGGACCCTGTAAAACAGCTGTGACCTCTCAAGGTGGGTCATGTGACCCCTCAAGGGTGGGGCACGTGACCTCCCAAGGGTGGGTCAGGAGACCCCACAAGGGTGGGTCACGGGACCCCTCAAGGGTGGGTCACGAGACCCCTCAAGGGTTGGTCACGTGACCCCAAAAGGGTAGGTCACGAGACCCCTCAAGGGTGGGTCACGTGACCCCTCAGGGGTGGGTCACGTGACCCCTCGGGAGTGGGTCACGTGACCCCTCGGGAGTGAGGCACGAGACCCCTCAGGGGTGGGTCACGTGACCCCTCGGGAGTGGGTCACGAGACCCCTCAGGGGTGGGTCACGTGATACCTCTGGAGTGGGTCACGAGACCCCTCATGGGTGGGTCACGTGACCCCTCCGGGGTGGCTCCCGTGATCCCTCAGGGGTGGGTGACGTGACCCCTCAACAGTCGTTCAGGAGACACGTCAAGGGTGGGTCCCGTGACCCGAGGGAGGCTTGTGGTGGGGAGCCTGAGTGCGCACGCGCGGCCCGCTTATAGGCCCGAAATGAGCCAGCCGCGGCTCGGAGAAAGGCCATCTCCTGGGGGCCTCCCCATGTTCTTCCACTCCTCAAGCGTGACCCCTTTACGGATGGAGGAAAAGGGGGATCTTCGCAGTGGTGGGTTTCGGCCAGAGGCGTCTGCGGGTTTGCCTCCACGTACGCCAGGTGCCCGCACACCGGGCCCAGGTGTTTGAGCCCCGTGGAGGCAGAGGGCTGCTTATTGCTGGATGCAAGTGTCCTGCGGGGTCAAGGAACGGCATGGGCACTCCCCGGGCCACACAGGGCACCGGGCCCTTAGAGAGTTCCATGGGAAATCCCCCGCCCATGCCCCCGGTACCCAAGTCTGTCCTTAGCACACTGTCTGTGCGGAGCTGAAGGTGCTGCTAGGCAGTGTGGCCTGTGGGAAATCGTGCGGTCCTCTGAGTGGCAGAGAGGGATTCTGTTTCCCCGAACTGGTGCGCAGGGACCCTGTAAAACTGCTGTGACCTCTCAAGGTGGGTCATGTGACCCCTCAAGGGTGGGGCACGTGACCTCCCAAGGGTGGGTCACGTGAACCCCAAAAGGTAGGTCACGAGACCCCTCAAGGGTGGGTCACGTGACCCCTCAGGGGTGGGTCACGAGACCCCTCAGGTGTGGGTCACGTGACACCTGTGACACCTCAGGGGTGGGGCACGTGACCTCCCAAGGGTGGGTCACGAGACCCCTCAAGGGTGGGTCACGGGACCCCAAAAGGGTAGGTCACGAGACCCCTCAGGGGTGGGTCACGTGACCCCTCCGGGGTGGCTCCAGTGACCCCTCAGGGGTGGGTGACGTGACCCCTCAACAGTGGTTCAGGAGACACCTCAAGGGTGGTTCCCGTGACCCGAGGGAGGCTTGTGGTGGGGAGCCTGAGTGCGCACGCGCGGCCCGCTTATAGGCCCGAAATGAGCCAGCCGCGGCTCGCAGAAAAGCCATCTCCTGGGGTCCTCACCATGTTCCTCCACTCCTCAAGGAGGACCCCTTTACGGATGGAAGAAAAGGGGGATCTTCGCAGTGGTGAGTTCGGGCCAGAGGGGTCTGCGGGTTTTCCTGCACGTACGCCAGGTGCACGCACAACGGGCCCAGGTGTTTGAGCCCCGTAAGGCAGAGGGCTGCTTATTGCTGGATGATAGTGTCCTGCAGGGTTAAGGGACGGCGTGGGCACTCCCAGGGCCACAGAGGGCATCTGGCCTTTAGAGAGTTCCCTGGAAAATTCCTCGCCCAGGCCCTTGGTCCACAAGTCTATCCTGGGTACAGTGTCTGTGCGAGGCTGGGAGTGCTTCTGGGCAGTGTTCCCCAGGGGAAATCGCGTGGTCCTCTAGGTGGCAGGGAGGGCTCCTGTGTCCACGGACAGGTGCCCAGGGACCCTGTGGAACTGCTGTGACCTCTAAAGGGTGGGTCAGGTGAGCCAAGGGAGGTGTGTGCTTGGGAGCCTGAGTGCACATGCGCGGCCCAGGTATAGGCCCGAAACGAGCCAGCCGCGGCTCGGAGAAAAGCCATCTCCTGGGGGCCTCCCCATGTTCTTCCACTCATCAAGCGTGACCCCTTTACGGATGGAGGAAAAGGGGGATCTTCGCAGTGGTGGGTTCGCGCCAGAGGGGTCTGCGGGTTTGCCTCCACGTACGCCAGGTGCCCGCACACCGGGCCCAGGTGTTTGAGCCCCGTGGAGGCAGAGGGCTGCTTATTGCTGGATGCAAGTGTCCTGCGGGGTCAAGGAACGGCATGGGCACTCCCCGGGCCACACAGGGCACCGGGCCCTTAGAGAGTTCCATGGGAAATCCCCGCCCATGCCCCCGGTACCCAAGTCTCTCCTTAGCACACTGTCTGTGCGGGGCTGAAGGTACTGCTAGGCAGTGTGGCCTGTGGGAAATCGTGCGGTCCTCTGAGTGGCAGGGAGGGCTGCTGTTTCCCCGAACAGGTGCGCAGGGACCCTGTAAAACAGCTGTGACCTCTCAAGGTGGGTCATGTGACCCCTCAAGGGTGGGGCACGTGACCTCCCAAGGGTGGGTCAGGAGACCCCACAAGGGTGGGTCACGGGACCCCTCAAGGGTGGGTCACGAGACCCTCAAGGGTTGGTCACGTGACCCCAAAAGGGTAGGTCACGAGACCCCTCAAGGGTGGGTCACGTGACCCCTCGGGGGTGGGTCACGTGACCCCTCGGGAGTGGGTCACGAGACCCCTCAGGGGTGGGTCACGTGATACCTCTGGAGTGGGTCACGAGACCCCTCAGGGGTGGGTCACGTGACCCCTCAGGGGTGGGTGACGTGACCCCTCAACAGTGGTTCAGGAGACACGTCAAGGGTGGGTCCCGTGACCCGAGGGAGGCTTGTGGTGGGGAGCCTGAGTGCGCACGCACGGCCCGCTTATAGGCCCGAAATGAGCCAGCCGCGGCTCGGAGTAAAGCCATCTCCTGAGGGCCTCCCCATGTTCCTCCACTCCTCAAGGAGGACCCCTTTACGGATGGAAGAAAAGGGGGATCTTCGCAGTGGTGGGTTCCGGCCAGAGGCGTCTGCGGGTTTGCCTGCACGTACGCCAGGTGCTCGCACAACGGGCCCAGGTGTTTGAGCCCCGGGGAGGCAGAGGGCTGCTTATTGCTGGATGATAGTGTCCTGCAGGGTTAAGGGACGGCGTGGGCACTCCCAGGGCCACAGAGGGCACCTGGCCTTTAGAGAGTTCCCTGGAAAATTCCTCGCCCAGGCCCTTGGTCCACAAGTCTATCCTGGGTACAGTGTCTGTGCGAGGCTGGGAGTGCTTCTGGGCAGTGTTCCCCAGGGGAAATCGCGTGGTCCTCTAGGTGGCAGGGAGGGCTCCTGTGTCCACGGACAGGTGCCCAGGGACCCTGTGGAACTGCTGTGACCTCTAAAGGGTGGGTCAGGTGAGCCAAGGGAGGTGTGTGCTTGGGAGCCTGAGTGCGCATGCGCGGCCCACTTATAGGCCCGAAACGAGCCAGCCGAGGCTCGGAGAAAAGCCATCTCCTGGGGCCTCCCCATGTTCTTCCACTCCTCAAGCGTGACCCCTTTACGGATGGAGGAAAAGGGGGATCTTCGCAGTGGTGGGTTTCGGCCAGAGGCGTCTGCGGGTTTGCCTCCACGTACGCCAGGTGCCCGCACACCGGGCCCAGGTGTTTGAGCCCCGTGGAGGCAGAGGGCTGCTTATTGCTGGATGCAAGTGTCCTGCGGGGTCAAGGAACGGCATGGGCACTCCCCGGGCCACACAGGGCACCGGGCCCTTAGAGAGTTCCATGGGAAATCCCCCGCCCATGCCCCCGGTACCCAAGTCTGTCCTTAGCACACTGTCTGTGCGGAGCTGAAGGTGCTGCTAGGCAGTGTGGCCTGTGGGAAATCGTGCGGTCCTCTGAGTGGCAGAGAGGGCTTCTGTTTCCCCGAACTGGTGCGCAGGGACCCTG